>NW_028283570.1:1645000-1807500 GCF_059441095.1 Idiotropiscis lumnitzeri
CTTCGGCTTACTGTGACGCGAGCATGCCCTCCTCCTCCGGAGCTTCCATTCGGTTAAACGTAGGGGCCGCTTGGCACCGCCCGTGCCCGGGGAAGGTGCTCCTCTACGGCTTAACTGCCACGCACGCTGGCCGGAGCTCTGGTACGGTCCGAACCGCGCGAAACGTCGCCACCGATCGTGTCCGGGGGAACGTGCTCTTCTTCGTCCACTCTCCTCTTCGCCCGCGCTCTTCTTCGGCGCACGCCGGCCGTCTAACCGCTCCAGCGCCCCGTCGTGCCGCTCGGCGAAACTACAATGCCCCCGAATATTTTTTAGACCCGCGAAGCACTGAACCCGCGAAAGGTGAACCGCGAAGTAGCGAGGGTTCACTGTATGTATAAGACCAAGACCTACAAAAAAGTCTCTTGGAGCAATGAGCTAGGTTTTACAGGAAGTCGGCCATTTTGAATTTACTTAAAAGGGGGCGGGTCACCACAATGGACTTTGTGTAGAAATTATTATTGGGGCCCGAGCAGCGACCGCGGCGAGGTCCCTATTGTTTTTGTAGAAGATATTATTACTTTTATTATTATTATTATTATTATTATTAGGGCCTGAGCAGCGACCGCTGCGAAGTCCCTATTGTTTTTGTAGAAATTATTATTATTATTATTTTTCCGATTGTTCGATCGCATTTTTGACCCCCGAAACATGCACAAAAACTCACCAAACTTGGCAGTCTCATCGGGCATGGCGAAAAATTTGATATTTTAACGTCTAATATGAACAGGAAGTGAGTTATGAATTTTTGAAAGTCCGACTTTTGCCCTTTTTTGCATGTTTACAGGGGTCATTCTTTTGCACCCTGATCCTAAAGGCTTCATCTGATTGCCTTAAAATTCTGTCTGTAGCATCTGAAGACCTGGCACAAACACTGGGGCTAAAATTTTTTGTTTCCAAAATACTATATGACGGGGGCGGGGCATCAAAGTTTTCACTTAAGATATCCTTCGCCGCAATGGACAAAATGCTTAATAACTCTCCTGCACATGCTGCTAAAAATCCAAAACTTCACATGTACATAAAGAGTCTGTACCTGAAGACATCTATATGTTTATATTCAGTTATACACCTTGCGCCAATCAATATCATTTTTTACATTTTGACGTACTGCACGGTGCCCTTTTAACGAATCTGATTGAAAATTGGCTAGAAAAGACTCAAGACATTGATCTTACTCTATCCCTATTTTTGTGACTTTCCTTCGAAGGGCGTGGCTATTACGGTGCCGCAGAGTCTGATTATTCTCCGTGGCAACAAAAGTTCCTGCAAAATGATTCAGATGATCCATCTTCTCGAAATTTTTCACATTTGAGGATATTCAGGCCCTGAAGACGGCTGCCAACTTATTTTTGATCGCAGTGGTAGCGCCACCAACTGGTTAAAACAAATACAAATTATTTTCGTTGATTTTTTTCTCCGGGCAGGTTAACAAAATCTACCTTACATTTGCTCGGATGAGTGTTTAGGCCTTGAGGATGTCACAATACGAAAGTCTTTCGCCTTCTTCAGAGTGTCACATGATGGTGTCTTGTGGCCCGTCTTTATCAGCTGATGTTCCATGAGGGCGTGACTTACCTGTCACAAGAATGAAGGCAAGTCACGCCCCCCGCTGTCCGTTCACTCCGCCAAAATGCTGCTCCAGGTGGTAGAGAGGATGAAGGCTCCCTTGTCTCTGTTCATGGTTTTTATGCCTCGCTTGCAGATCTCAATGGCCTCTCTGATCCAGCGCTGTTGTTTGTTCTCTTCGGTGCGGATGACCCTGCCCTTCTCCCGGTCCATGATGTGGTTTTCCCTTTTGCAGTGGTCAGTGATTGCTGATTTGTAATGTTCATGTTGTGCTTGTTCTTTGACTGCTCTGATTTTTCATTTTTTTGACAGGTAAGTCACACCCTCATGGAACATCAGCTGATAAAGACGGGTCTCAAGACACCATCATGCGACACTCTGAAGAAGGCGAAAGACTCGCCGAAACATGTCAGGTAAAAAATTTACCTAAAACATAATTGTCTGCTTTTAATGAATCAGTCAAATATCAATAATAAGAAGACAAAATGAACCTAATACAAATAAACGAATGCTTAATAACTCCCCTGCACATGCTCCTAAAAATCCAAACCTTCACCTGTAAATAAAACGTCCCGACCTGAAGACATCTTAATGTTATTATTTTGTTATACACACAGTGCCGCCAAGTGGAATCAAAAATTTGTTTTTATTTTAATTTTCACGTACTGCACGGTGCCCTTTTGACAAATCCGACTGAAAATTAGTCAGAAAAGACTCAAGACAATGATCTTACTCTCTGCCGAATTTTGTGACGTTTTGGCAAAAGGCGTGGCTATTAAGGTGCTGAAAAGTCCGATTGTACTCTGTGGCAACAAAAGCTCCGGCAACATGACTCAGATGATCCTATCTTCTCGAAGTTGTACACATTTGAGGATACCTCAGCCCTGAAGACATCTACCAACTTATTTTACATCGTAGTAGTAGCGCCACCAACTGGTAAAAGCTAATACAAGTTATTTTCTTGGATGTTTTTCTCCGTGCAACTCAACAAGGTCGCCCTCATATATGCTCGGATGACTGTTTCGGCCATGAGGATGTCACAATACGAAATTCGTGATTTTTCGTGAAAAGTTGTGGGAGTGGCATTGCACTGTTCGGCAATAAAACAAAGCTGATTATGAGGTTCTAAATATGAACGACAACTCGTAAAACTTTACACACACATCAGGCCGAGCAAATTTATCAATATTTTATACGTTAGTTGTGCAGCTTTTTTGAAATGGCTCGCCATGGCCCTCGAGAAATGTTAAAAAAAAGCAGCTCTGGTTGAATGTTTCACCTCGCTTTTTGTAAATTTTATGGAGTACAGTGAACTCTCTGTTATCGCGGTTAATGGGGACCGAGACCATCCGCGAAAACTGAAAATCCGCGAAGTAGCGGCGCACCTTCAAAAATGCTTAAAAAAAATATACAATATATATAATAAATATATATATATATATATATATATATATATATACGGGGAGAGAGAGAGTGAAATTCATGTTATAACAAAAAAAACAAATTATTATTAAAACGTATTATTTTTTTATTCCCCAGCCATTCTTTTTGTATTTATTTAATTACTCCGACTTTTACCTGCTGGTACGCCGTCCGGTGTGCCCTCTGAAATGAAAGGTGGCATTCTTTATTTATTTATTCATTTATTCATTCATAACTGACAGCCTCGCGCTCCGCTCGTGCCCGGGCAGAAGAGGTGCTCCAATTTGGCTTAACTGTGACACACGCCCGTCCTCCTCCCCCGGAGCTTCCATTCGGTTAAACTTAGGGGCCGCTTGGCACCGCCCGTGCCCGGGGAAGGTGCTCCTCTTCGGCTTACTGTGACGCGAGCATGCCCTCCTCCTCCGGAGCTTCCATTCGGTTAAACTTAGGGGCCGCTTGGAACCGCCCGTGCCCGGGGAAGGTGCTCCTCTTCGGCTTAGTGTGACGCGAGCATGCCCTCCTCCTCCGGAGCTTCCATTCGGTTAAACTTAGGGGCCGCTTGGCACCGCCCGTGCCCGGGGAAGGTGCTCCTCTACGACTTAACTGCCACGCACGCTGGCCGGAGCTCTGGTACGGTCCGAACCGCGCGAAACGTCGCCACCGATCGTGTCCGGGGGAACGTGCTCTTCTTCGTCCACTCTCCTCTTCGCCCACGCTCTTCTTTGGCGCATGCCGGCCGTCTAACCGCTCCAGCGCCCCGTCGTGCCGCTCGGCGAAACTACAATGCCCCCGAATATTTTTTAGACCCGCGAAGCACTGAACCCGCGAAAGGTGAACCGCGAAGTAGCGAGGGTTCACTGTATGTATAAGACCAAGACCTACAAAAAAGTCTCTTGGAGCAATGAGCTAGGTTTTACAGGAAGTCGGCCATTTTGAATTTACTTAAAAGGGGGCGGGTCACCACAATGGACTTTGTGTAGAAATTATTATTGGGGCCCGAGCAGCGACCGCGGCGAGGTCCCTATTGTTTTTGTAGAAAATATTATTACTTTTATTATTATTATTATTATTATTATTAGGGCCTGAGCAGCGACCGCTGCGAAGTCCCTATTGTTTTTGTAGAAATTATTATTATTATTATTTTTCCGATTGTTCGATCGCATTTTTGACCCCCGAAACATGCACAAAAACTCACCAAACTTGGCAGTCTCATCGGGCATGGCGAAAAATTTGATATTTTAACGTCTAATATGAACAGGAAGTGAGTTATGAATTTTTGAAAGTCCGACTTTTGCCCTTTTTTGCATGTTTACAGGGGTCATTCTTTTGCACCCTGATCCTAAAGGCTTCATCTGATTGCCTTAAAATTCTGTCTGTAGCATCTGAAGACCTGGCACAAACACTGGGGCTAAAATTTTTTGTTTCCGAAATACTATATGACGGGGGCGGGGCATCAAAGTTTTCACTTAAGATTTCCTTCGCCGCAATGGACAAAATGCTTAATAACTCTCCTGCACATGCTGCTAAAAATCCAAAACTTCACATGTACATAAAGAGTCTGTACCTGAAGACATCTATATGTTTATATTCAGTTATACACCTTGCGCCAATCAATATCATTTTTTACATTTTGACGTACTGCACGGTGCCCTTTTAACGAATCTGATTGAAAATTGGCTAGAAAAGACTCAAGACATTGATCTTACTCTATCCCTATTTTTGTGACTTTCCTTCGAAGGGCGTGGCTATTACGGTGCCGCAGAGTCTGATTATTCTCCGTGGCAACAAAAGTTCCTGCAAAATGATTCAGATGATCCATCTTCTCGAAATTTTTCACATTTGAGGATATTCAGGCCCTGAAGACGGCTGCCAACTTATTTTTGATCGCAGTGGTAGCGCCACCAACTGGTTAAAACAAATACAAATCATTTTCGTTGATTTTTTTCTCCGGGCAGGTTAACAAAATCTACCTTACATTTGCTCGGATGAGTGTTTAGGCCTTGAGGATGTCACAATACGAAAGTCTTTCGCCTTCTTCAGAGTGTCACATGATGGTGTCTTGTGACCCGCCTTTATCAGCTGATGTTCCATGAGGGCGTGACTTACCTGTCACAAGAATGAAGGCAAGTCACGCCCCCCGCTGTCCGTTCACTCCGCCAAAATGCTGCTCCAGGTGGTAGAGAGGATGAAGGCTCCCTTGTCTCTGTTCATGGTTTTTATGCCTCGCTTGCAGATCTCAATGGCCTCTCTGATCCAGCGCTGTTGTTTGTTCTCTTCGGTGCGGATGACCCTGCCCTTCTCCCGGTCCATGATGTGGTTTTCCCTTTTGCAGTGGTCAGTGATTGCTGATTTGTAATGTTCATGTTGTGCTTGTTCTTTTACTGCTCTGATTTTTCATTTTTTTGACAGGTAAGTCACACCCTCATGGAACATCAGCTCAAGACACCATCATGCGACACTCTGAAGAAGGCGAAAGACTCGCCGAAACATGTCAGGTAAAAAATTAACCTAAAACATAATTGTCTGCTTTTAATGAATCAGTCAAATATCAATAATAAGAAGACAAAATGAACCTAATACAAATAAATGAATGCTTAATAACTCCCCTGCACATGCTCCTAAAAATCCAAACCTTCACCTGTAAATAAAACGTCCCGACCTGAAGACATCTTAATGTTATTATTTTGTTATACACACAGTGCCGCCAAGTGGAATCAAAAATTTGTTTTTATTTTAATTTTCACGTACTGCATGGTGCCCTTTTGACGAATCCGACTGAAAATTAGTCAGAAAAGACTTAAGACAATGATCTTACTCTCTGCCGAATTTTGTGACGTTTTGGCAAAAGGCGTGGCTATTAAGGTGCTGAAAAGTCCGATTGTACTCTGTGGCAACAAAAGCTCCGGCAACATGACTCAGATGATCCTATCTTCTCGAAGTTGTACACATTTGAGGATACTTCAGCCCTGAAGACATCTACCAACTTATTTTACATCGTAGTAGTAGCGCCACCAACTGGTAAAAGCTAATACAAGTTATTTTCTTGGATGTTTTTCTCCGTGCAACTCAACAAGGTCGCCCTCATATATGCTCGGATGACTGTTTCGGCCATGAGGATGTCACAATACGAAATTCGTGATTTTTCGTGAAAAGTTGTGGGAGTGGCATTGCACTGTTCAGCAATAAAACAAAGCTGATTATGAGGTTCTAAATATGAACGACAACTCGTAAAACTTTACACACACATCAGGCCGAGCAAATTTATCAATATTTTATACGTTAGTTGTGCAGCTTTTTTGAAATGGCTCGCCATGGCCCTCGAGAAATGTTAAAAAAAAGCAGCTCTGGTTGAGTGTTTCACCTCGCTTTTTGTAAATTTTATGGAGTACAGTGAACCCTCGGTTATCGCGGTTAATGGGGACCGAGACCACCCGCGAAAACTGAAAATCCGCGAAGTAGCGGCGCACCTTCAAAAATGCTTAAAAAAAATATACAATATATATAATAAATATATAAATATATATATATATATATATATATATATATATATATATATACGGGGAGAGAGAGAGTGAAATTCATGTTATAACAAAAAAACCAAATTATTATTAAAACGTATTATTTTTTTATTCCCCAGCCATTCTTTTTGTATTTATTTAATTACTCCGACTTTTACCTGCTGGTACGCCGTCCGGTGTGCCCTGTGAAATGAAAGGTGGCATTCTTTATTTATTTATTCATTTATACATTCATAACTGACAGCCTCGCGCTCCGCTCGTGCCCGGGCAGAAGAGGTGCTCCAATTTGGCTTAACTGTGACACACGCCCGTCCTCCTCCCCCGGAGCTTCCATTCGGTTAAACTTAGGGGCCGCTTGGCACCGCCCGTGCCCGGGGAAGGTGCTCCTCTTCGGCTTACTGTGACGCGAGCATGCCCTCCTCCTCCGGAGCTTCCATTCGGTTAAACTTAGGGGCCGCTTGGAACCGCCCGTGCCCGGGGAAGGTGCTCCTCTTCGGCTTACTGTGACGCGAGCATGCCCTCCTCCTCCGGAGCTTCCATTCGGTTAAACTTAGGGGCCGCTTGGCACCGCCCGTGCCCGGGGAAGGTGCTCCTCTACGGCTTAACTGCCACGCACGCTGGCCGGAGCTCTGGTACGGTCCGAACCGCGCGAAACGTCGCCACCGATCGTGTCCGGGGGAACGTGCTCTTCTTCGTCCACTCTCCTCTTCGCCCACGCTCTTCTTCGGCGCACGCCGGCCGTCTAACCGCTCCAGCGCCCCGTCGTGCCGCTCGGCGAAACTACAATGCCCCCGAATATTTTTTAGACCCGCGAAGCACTGAACCCGCGAAAGGTGAACCTCGAAGTAGCGAGGGTTCACTGTATGTATAAGACCAAGACCTACAAAAAAGTCTCTTGGAGCAATGAGCTAGGTTTTACAGGAAGTCGGCCATTTTGAATTTACTTAAAAGGGGGCGGGTCTCCACAATGGACTTTGTGTAGAAATTATTATTGGGGCCCGAGCAGCGACCGCGGCGAGGTCCCTATTGTTTTTGTAGAAAATATTATTACTTTTATTATTATTATTATTATTATTATTATTATTATTATTAGGGCCTGAGCAGCGACCGCTGCGAAGTCCCTATTGTTTTTGTAGAAATTATTATTATTATTATTTTTCCGATTGTTCGATCGCATTTTTGACCCCCGAAACATGCACAAAAACTCACCAAACTTGGCAGTCTCATCGGGCATGGCGAAAAATTTGATATTTTTTAACGTCTAATATGAACAGGAAGTGAGTTATGAATTTTTGAAAGTCCGACTTTTGCCCTTTTTTGCATGTTTACAGGGGTCATTCTTTTGCACCCTGATCCTAAAGGCTTCATCTGATTGCCTTAAAGTTCTGTCTGGAGCATCTTAAGACCTGGGACAAACACTGGGGCTAAAATTTTTTGTTTCCGAAATACTATATGACGGGGGCGGGGCTTCAAAGTTTTCACTTAAGATTTCCTTCGCCGCAATGGACAAAATGCTTAATAACTCTCCTGCCCGTGCTGCTAAAAATCCAAAACTTCACATGTACATAAAGAGTCGGTACCTGAAGACATCTATATGTTTATATTCAGTTATACACCTTGCGCCAATCAATATAAATGTTTACATTTTGACGTACTGCACGGTGCCCTTTTAACGAATCCGACTGAAAATTGGCTAGAAAAGACTCAAGACATTGATCTTACTCTATCCCTATTTTTATGACTTTCCTTCAAAGGGCGTGGCTATTACGGTGCCGCAGAGTCTGATTATTCTCCGTGGCAACAAAAGTTCCTGCAAAATGATTCAGATGATCCATCTTCTGGAAATCTTTCACATTTGAGGATATTCAGGCCCTGAAGACGGCTGCCAACTTATTTTTGATCGCAGTGGTAGCGCCACCAACTGGTTAAAACAAATACAAATTATTTTCGTTGATGTTTTTCTCCGGGCAGGTTAACAAAATCTACCTTATATTTGCTCGGATGAGTGTTTAGGCCTTGAGCATGTCACAATACGAAAGTCTTTCGCCTTCTTCAGAGTGTCACATGATGGTGTCTTGTGACCCGTCTTTATCAGCTGATGTTCCATGAGGGCGTGACTTACCTGTCACAAGAATGAAGGCAAGTCACGCCCCCCGCTGTCCGTTCACTCCGCCAAGATGCTGGTCCAGGTGGTAGAGAGGATGAAGGCTCCCTTGTCTCTGTTCATGGTTTTTATGCCTCGCTTGCAGATCTCAATGGCCTCTCTGATCCAGCGCTGTTGTTTGTTCTCTTCTGTGCGGATGACCCTGCCCTTCTCCCGGTCCATGATGTGGTTTTCCCTTTTGCAGTGGTCAGTGATTGCTGATTTGTAATGTTCATGTTGTGCTTGTTCTTTTACTGCTCTGATTTTTTCATTTTTTTGACAGGTAAGTCACACCCTCATGGAACATCAGCTCAAGACACCATCATGCGACACTCTGAAGAAGGCGAAAGACTCGCCGAAACATGTCAGGTAAAAAATTAACCTAAAACATAATTGTCTGCTTTTAATGAATCAGTCAAATATCAATAATAAGAAGACAAAATGAACCTAATACAAATAAATAAATGCTTAATAACTCCCCTGCACATGCTCCTAAAAATCCAAACCTTCACCTGTAAATAAAACGTCCCGACCTGAAGACATCTTAATGTTATTATTTTGTTATACACACAGTGCCGCCAAGTGGAATCAAAAATTTGTTTTTATTTTAATTTTCACGTACTGCATGGTGCCCTTTTGACGAATCCGACTGAAAATTAGTCAGAAAAGACTTAAGACAATGATCTTACTCTCTGCCGAATTTTGTGACGTTTTGGCAAAAGGCGTGGCTATTAAGGTGCTGAAAAGTCCGATTGTACTCTGTGGCAACAAAAGCTCCGGCAACATGACTCAGATGATCCTATCTTCTCGAAGTTGTACACATTTGAGGATACTTCAGCCCTGAAGACATCTACCAACTTATTTTACATCGTAGTAGTAGCGCCACCAACTGGTAAAAGCTAATACAAGTTATTTTCTTGGATGTTTTTCTCCGTGCAACTCAACAAGGTCGCCCTCATATATGCTCGGATGACTGTTTCGGCCATGAGGATGTCACAATACGAAATTCGTGATTTTTCGTGAAAAGTTGTGGGAGTGGCATTGCACTGTTCAGCAATAAAACAAAGCTGATTATGAGGTTCTAAATATGAACGACAACTCGTAAAACTTTACACACACATCAGGCCGAGCAAATTTATCAATGTTTTATACGTTAGTTGTGCAGCTTTTTTGAAATGGCTCGCCATGGCCCTCGAGAAATGTTAAAAAAAAGCAGCTCTGGTTGAGTGTTTCACCTCGCTTTTTGTAAATTTTATGGAGTACAGTGAACCCTCGGTTATCGCGGTTAATGGGGACCGAGACCACCCGCGAAAACTGAAAATCCGCGAAGTAGCGGCGCACCTTCAAAAATGCTTAAAAAAAATATACAATATATATAATAAATATATAAATATATATATATATATATATATATATATATATATATATATATATACGGGGAGAGAGAGAGTGAAATTCATGTTATAACAAAAAAAACAAATTATTATTAAAACGTATTATTTTTTTATTCCCCAGCCATTCTTTTTGTATTTATTTAATTACTCCGACTTTTACCTGCTGGTACGCCGTCCGGTGTGCCCTGTGAAATGAAAGGTGGCATTCTTTATTTATTTATTCATTTATACATTCATAACTGACAGCCTCGCGCTCCGCTCGTGCCCGGGCAGAAGAGGTGCTCCAATTTGGCTTAACTGTGACACACGCCCGTCCTCCTCCCCCGGAGCTTCCATTCGGTTAAACTTAGGGGCCGCTTGGCACCGCCCGTGCCCGGGGAAGGTGCTTCTCTTCGGCTTACTGTGACGCGAGCATGCCCTCCTCCTCCGGAGCTTCCATTCGGTTAAACTTAGGGGCCGCTTGGCACTGCCCGTGCCCGGGGAAGGTGCTCCTCTACGGCTTAACTGCCACGCACGCTGGCCGGAGCTCTGGTACGGTCCGAACCGCGCGAAACGTCGCCACCGATCGTGTCCGGGGGAACGTGCTCTTCTTCGTCCACTCTCCTCTTCGCCCACGCTCTTCTTCGGCGCACGCCGGCCGTCTAACCGCTCCAGCGCCCCGTCGTGCCGCTCGGCGAAACTACAATGCGCCCGAATATTTTTTAGACCCGCGAAGCACTGAACCCGCGAAAGGTGAACCGCGAAGTAGCGAGGGTTCACTGTATGTATAAGACCAAGACCTACAAAAAAGTCTCTTGGAGCAATGAGCTAGGTTTTACAGGAAGTCGGCCATTTTGAATTTACTTAAAAGGGGGCGGGTCACCACAATGGACTTTGTGTAGAAATTATTATTGGGGCCCGAGCAGCGACCGCGGCGAGGTCCCAATTGTTTTTGTAGAAAATATTATTACTTTTATTATTATTATTATTATTATTATTAGGGCCTGAGCAGCGACCGCTGCGAAGTCCCTATTGTTTTTGTAGAAATTATTATTATTATTATTTTTCCGATTGTTCGATCGCATTTTTGACCCCCGAAACATGCACAAAAACTCACCAAACTTGGCAGTCTCATCGGGCATGGCGAAAAATTTGATATTTTAACGTCTAATATGAACAGGAAGTGAGTTATGAATTTTTGAAAGTCCGACTTTTGCCCTTTTTTGCATGTTTACAGGGGTCATTCTTTTGCACCCTGATCCTAAAGGCTTCATCTGATTGCCTTAAAATTCTGTCTGTAGCATCTGAAGACCTGGCACAAACACTGGGGCTAAAATTTTTTGTTTCCGAAATACTATATGACGGGGGCGGGGCATCAAAGTTTTCACTTAAGATTTCCTTCGCCGCAATGGACAAAATGCTTAATAACTCTCCTGCACATGCTGCTAAAAATCCAAAACTTCACATGTACATAAAGAGTCTGTACCTGAAGACATCTATATGTTTATATTCAGTTATACACCTTGCGCCAATCAATATCATTTTTTACATTTTGACGTACTGCAGGGTGCCCTTTTAACGAATCTGATTGAAAATTGGCTAGAAAAGACTCAAGACATTGATCTTACTCTATCCCTATTTTTGTGACTTTCCTTCGAAGGGCGTGGCTATTACGGTGCCGCAGAGTCTGATTATTCTCCGTGGCAACAAAAGTTCCTGCAAAATGATTCAGATGATCCATCTTCTCGAAATTTTTCACATTTGAGGATATTCAGGCCCTGAAGACGGCTGCCAACTTATTTTTGATCGCAGTGGTAGCGCCACCAACTGGTTAAAACAAATACAAATCATTTTCGTTGATTTTTTTCTCCGGGCAGGTTAACAAAATCTACCTTACATTTGCTCGGATGAGTGTTTAGGCCTTGAGGATGTCACAATACGAAAGTCTTTCGCCTTCTTCAGAGTGTCACATGATGGTGTCTTGTGGCCCGTCTTTATCAGCTGATGTTCCATGAGGGCGTGACTTACCTGTCACAAGAATGAAGGCAAGTCACGCCCCCCGCTGTCCGTTCACTCCGCCAAAATGCTGCTCCAGGTGGTAGAGAGGATGAAGGCTCCCTTGTCTCTGTTCATGGTTTTTATGCCTCGCTTGCAGATCTCAATGGCCTCTCTGATCCAGCGCTGTTGTTTGTTCTCTTCGGTGCGGATGACCCTGCCCTTCTCCCGGTCCATGATGTGGTTTTCCCTTTTGCAGTGGTCAGTGATTGCTGATTTGTAATGTTCATGTTGTGCTTGTTCTTTTACTGCTCTGATTTTTCATTTTTTTGACAGGTAAGTCACACCCTCATGGAACATCAGCTGATAAAGACGGGTCTCAAGACACCATCATGCGACACTCTGAAGAAGGCGAAAGACTCGCCGAAACATGTCAGGTAAAAAATTAACCTAAAACATAATTGTCTGCTTTTAATGAATCAGTCAAATATCAATAATAAGAAGACAAAATGAACCTAATACAAATAAATGAATGCTTAATAACTCCCCTGCACATGCTCCTAAAAATCCAAACCTTCACCTGTAAATAAAACGTCCCGACCTGAAGACATCTTAATGTTATTATTTTGTTATACACACAGTGCCGCCAAGTGGAATCAAAAATTTGTTTTTATTTTAATTTTCACGTACTGCACGGTGCCCTTTTGACGAATCCGACTGAAAATTAGTCAGAAAAGACTCAAGACAATGATCTTACTCTCTGCCGAATTTTGTGACGTTTTGGCAAAAGGCGTGGCTATTAAGGTGCTGAAAAGTCCGATTGTACTCTGTGGCAACAAAAGCTCCGGCAACATGACTCAGATCATCCTATCTTCTCGAAGTTGTACACATTTGAGGATACTTCAGCCCTGAAGACATCTACCAACTTATTTTATATCGTAGTAGTAGCGCCACCAACTGGTAAAAGCTAATACAAGTTATTTTCTTGGATGTTTTTCTCCGTGCAACTCAACAAGGTCGCCCTCATATATGCTCGGATGACTGTTTCGGCCATGAGGATGTCACAATACGAAATTCGTGATTTTTCGTGAAAAGTTGTGGGAGTGGCATTGCACTGTTCGGCAATAAAACAAAGCTGATTATGAGGTTCTAAATATGAACGACAACTCGTAAAACTTTACACACACATCAGGCCGAGCAAATTTATCAATATTTTATACGTTAGTTGTGCAGCTTTTTTGAAATGGCTCGCCATGGCCCTCGAGAAATGTTAAAAAAAAGCAGCTCTGGTTGAGTGTTTCACCTCGCTTTTTGTAAATTTTATGGAGTACAGTGAACCCTCGGTTATCGCGGTTAATGGGGACCGAGACCACCCGCGAAAACTGAAAATCCGCGAAGTAGCGGCGCACCTTCAAAAATGCTTAAAAAAAATATACAATATATATAATAATATATATATATATATATATATATATATATATATATATATATATATATATATATATATATATACGGGGAGAGAGAGAGTGAAATTCATGTTATAACAAAAAAACCAAATTATTATTAAAACGTATTATTTTTTTATTCCCCAGCCATTCTTTTTGTATTTATTTAATTACTCCGACTTTTACCTGCTGGTACGCCGTCCGGTGTGCCCTGTGAAATGAAAGGTGGCATTCTTTATTTATTTATTCATTTATTCATTCATAACTGACAGCCTCGCGCTCCGCTTGTGCCCGGCAGAAGAGGTGCTCCAATTCGGCTTAACTGTGACACACGCCCGCCCTCCTCCCCCGGAGCTTCCATTCGGTTAAACTTAGGGGCCGCTTGGCACCGCCCGTGCCCGGGGAAGGTGCTCCTCTTCGGCTTACTGTGACGCGAGCATGCCCTCCTCCTCCGGAGCTTCCATTCGGTTAAACTTAGGGGCCGCTTGGAACCGCCCGTGCCCGGGGAAGGTGCTCCTCTTCGGCTTACTGTGACGCGAGCATGCCCTCCTCCTCCGGAGCTTCCATTCGGTTAAACTTAGGGGCCGCTTGGCACTGCCCGTGCCCGGGGAAGGTGCTCCTCTACGGCTTAACTGCCACGCACGCTGGCCGGAGCTCTGGTACGGTCCGAACCGCGCGAAACGTCGCCACCGATCGTGTCCGGGGGAACGTGCTCTTCTTCGTCCACTCTCCTCTTCGCCCACGCTCTTCTTCGGCGCACGCCGGCCGTCTAACCGCTCCAGCGCCCCGTCGTGCCGCTCGGCGAAACTACAATGCGCCCGAATATTTTTTAGACTCGCGAAGCACTGAACCCGCGAAAGGTGAACCGCGAAGTAGCGAGGGTTCACTGTATGTATAAGACCAAGACCTACAAAAAAGTCTCTTGGAGCAATGAGCTAGGTTTTACAGGAAGTCGGCCATTTTGAATTTACTTAAAAGGGGGCGGGTCACCACAATGGACTTTGTGTAGAAATTATTATTGGGGCCCGAGCAGCGACCGCGGCGAGGTCCCTATTGTTTTTGTAGAAAATATTATTACTTTTATTATTATTATTATTATTATTATTAGGGCCTGAGCAGCGACCGCTGCGAAGTCCCTATTGTTTTTGTTGAAATTATTATTATTATTATTTTTCCGATTGTTCGATCGCATTTTTGACCCCTGAAACATGCACAAAAACTCACCAAACTTGGCAGTCTCATCGGGCATGGCGAAAAATTTGATATTTTAACGTCTAATATGAACAGGAAGTGAGTTATGAATTTTTGAAAGTCCGACTTTTGCCCTTTTTTGCATGTTTACAGGGGTCATTCTTTTGCACCCTGATCCTAAAGGCTTCATCTGATTGCCTTAAAATTCTGTCTGTAGCATCTGAAGACCTGGCACAAACACTGGGGCTAAAATTTTTTGTTTCCGAAATACTATATGACGGGGGCGGGGCATCAAAGTTTTCACTTAAGATTTCCTTCGCCGCAATGGACAAAATGCTTAATAACTCTCCTGCACATGCTGCTAAAAATCCAAAACTTCACATGTACATAAAGAGTCTGTACCTGAAGACATCTATATGTTTATATTCAGTTATACACCTTGCGCCAATCAATATCATTTTTTACATTTTGACGTACTGCACGGTGCCCTTTTAACGAATCTGATTGAAAATTGGCTAGAAAAGACTCAAGACATTGATCTTACTCTATCCCTATTTTTGTGACTTTCCTTCGAAGGGCGTGGCTATTACGGTGCCGCAGAGTCTGATTATTCTCCGTGGCAACAAAAGTTCCTGCAAAATGATTCAGATGATCCATCTTCTCGAAATTTTTCACATTTGAGGATATTCAGGCCCTGAAGACGGCTGCCAACTTATTTTTGATCGCAGTGGTAGCGCCACCAACTGGTTAAAACAAATACAAATCATTTTCGTTGATTTTTTTCTCCGGGCAGGTTAACAAAATCTACCTTACATTTGCTCGGATGAGTGTTTAGGCCTTGAGGATGTCACAATACGAAAGTCTTTCGCCTTCTTCAGAGTGTCACATGATGGTGTCTTGTGGCCCGTCTTTATCAGCTGATGTTCCATGAGGGCGTGACTTACCTGTCACAAGAATGAAGGCAAGTCACGCCCCCCGCTGTCCGTTCACTCCGCCAAAATGCTGCTCCAGGTGGTAGAGAGGATGAAGGCTCCCTTGTCTCTGTTCATGGTTTTTATGCCTCGCTTGCAGATCTCAATGGCCTCTCTGATCCAGCGCTGTTGTTTGTTCTCTTCGGTGCGGATGACCCTGCCCTTCTCCCGGTCCATGATGTGGTTTTCCCTTTTGCAGTGGTCAGTGATTGCTGATTTGTAATGTTCATGTTGTGCTTGTTCTTTTACTGCTCTGATTTTTCATTTTTTTGACAGGTAAGTCACACCCTCATGGAACATCAGCTGATAAAGACGGGTCTCAAGACACCATCATGCGACACTCTGAAGAAGGCGAAAGACTCGCCGAAACATGTCAGGTAAAAAATTAACCTAAAACATAATTGTCTGCTTTTAATGAATCAGTCAAATATCAATAATAAGAAGACAAAATGAACCTAATACAAATAAATGAATGCTTAATAACTCCCCTGCACATGCTCCTAAAAATCCAAACCTTCACCTGTAAATAAAACGTCCCGACCTGAAGACATCTTAATGTTATTATTTTGTTATACACACAGTGCCGCCAAGTGGAATCAAAAATTTGTTTTTATTTTAATTTTCACGTACTGCACGGTGCCCTTTTGACGAATCCGACTGAAAATTAGTCAGAAAAGACTCAAGACAATGATCTTACTCTCTGCCGAATTTTGTGACGTTTTGGCAAAAGGCGTGGCTATTAAGGTGCTGAAAAGTCCGATTGTACTCTGTGGCAACAAAAGCTCCGGCAACATGACTCAGATCATCCTATCTTCTCGAAGTTGTACACATTTGAGGATACTTCAGCCCTGAAGACATCTACCAACTTATTTTATATCGTAGTAGTAGCGCCACCAACTGGTAAAAGCTAATACAAGTTATTTTCTTGGATGTTTTTCTCCGTGCAACTCAACAAGGTCGCCCTCATATATGCTCGGATGACTGTTTCGGCCATGAGGATGTCACAATACGAAATTCGTGATTTTTCGTGAAAAGTTGTGGGAGTGGCATTGCACTGTTCGGCAATAAAACAAAGCTGATTATGAGGTTCTAAATATGAACGACAACTCGTAAAACTTTACACACACATCAGGCCGAGCAAATTTATCAATATTTTATACGTTAGTTGTGCAGCTTTTTTGAAATGGCTCGCCATGGCCCTCGAGAAATGTTAAAAAAAAGCAGCTCTGGTTGAGTGTTTCACCTCGCTTTTTGTAAATTTTATGGAGTACAGTGAACCCTCGGTTATCGCGGTTAATGGGGACCGAGACCACCCGCGAAAACTGAAAATCCGCGAAGTAGCGGCGCACCTTCAAAAATGCTTAAAAAATATATACAATATATATAATAAATATATATATATATATATATATATATATATATATATATATATATACGGGGAGAGAGAGAGTGAAATTCATGTTATAACAAAAAAACCAAATTATTATTAAAACGTATTATTTTTTTATTCCCCAGCCATTCTTTTTGTATTTATTTAATTACTCCGACTTTTACCTGCTGGTACGCCGTCCGGTGTGCCCTGTGAAATGAAAGGTGGCATTATTTATTTATTTATTCATTTATTCATTCATAACTGACAGCCTCGCGCTCCGCTCGTGCCCGGGCAGAAGAGGTGCTCCAATTTGGCTTAACTGTGACACACGCCCGTCCTCCTCCGTCCGGAGCTTCCATTCGGTTAAACTTAGGGGCCGCTTGGCACCGCCCGTGCCCGGGGAAGGTGCTCCTCTTCGGCTTACTGTGACGCGAGCATGCCCTCCTCCTCCGGAGCTTCCATTCGGTTAAACTTAGGGGCCGCTTGGAACCGCCCGTGCCCGGGGAAGGTGCTCCTCTTCGGCTTACTGTGACGCGAGCATGCCCTCCTCCTCCGGAGCTTCCATTCGGTTAAACTTAGGGGCCGCTTGGCACCGCCCGTGCCCGGGAAAGGTGCTCCTCTACGGCTTAACTGCCACGCACGCTGGCCGGAGCTCTGGTACGGTCCGAACCGCGCGAAACGTCGCCACAGATCGTGTCCGGGGGAACGTGCTCTTCTTCGTCCACTCTCCTCTTCGCCCACGCTCTTCTTCGGCGCACGCCGGCCGTCTAACCGCTCCAGCGCCCCGTCGTGCCGCTCGGCGAAACTACAATGCCCCCGAATATTTTTTAGACCCGCGAAGCACTGAACCTGCGAAAGGTGAACCGCGAAGTAGCGAGGGTTCACTGTATGTATAAGACCAAGACCTACAAAAAAGTCTCTTGGAGCAATGAGCTAGGTTTTACAGGAAGTCGGCCATTTTGAATTTACTTAAAAGGGGGCGGGTCACCACAATGGACTTTGTGTAGAAATTATTATTGGGGCCCGAGCAGCGACCGCGGCGAGGTCCCTATTGTTTTTGTAGAAAATATTATTACTTTTATTATTATTATTATTATTATTATTAGGGCCTGAGCAGCGACCGCTGCGAAGTCCCTATTGTTTTTGTAGAAATTATTATTATTATTTTTCCGATTGTTCGATCGCATTTTTGACCCCCGAAACATGCACAAAAACTCACCAAACCTGGCAGTCTCATCGGGCATGGCGAAAAATTTGATATTTTAACGTCTAATATGAACAGGAAGTGAGTTATGAATTTTTGAAAGTCCGACTTTTGCCCTTTTTTGCATGTTTACAGGGGTCATTCTTTTGCACCCTGATCCTAAAGGCTTCATCTGATTGCCTTAAAATTCTGTCTGTAGCATCTGAAGACCTGGGACAAACACTGGGGCTAAAATTTTTTGTTTCCGAAATACTATATGACGGGGGCGGGGCATCAAAGTTTTCACTTAAGATTTCCTTCGCCGCAATGGACAAAATGCTTAATAACTCTCCTGCACATGCTGCTAAAAATCCAAAACTTCACATGTACATAAAGAGTCTGTACCTGAAGACATCTATATGTTTATATTCAGTTATACACCTTGCGCCAATCAATATCATTTTTTACATTTTGACGTACTGCACGGTGCCCTTGTAACGAATCTGATTGAAAATTGGCTAGAAAAGACTCAAGACATTGATCTTACTCTATCCCTATTTTTGTGACTTTCCTTCGAAGGGCGTGGCTATTACGGTGCCGCAGAGTCTGATTATTCTCCGTGGCAACAAAAGTTCCTGCAAAATGATTCAGATGATCCATCTTCTCGAAATTTTTCACATTTGAGGATATTCAGGCCCTGAAGACGGCTGCCAACTTATTTTTGATCGCAGTGGTAGCGCCACCAACTGGTTAAAACAAATATAAATTATTTTCGTTGATGTTTTTCTCCGGGCATGTTAACAAAATCTACCTTATATTTGCTCGGATGAGTGTTTAGGCCTTGAGCATGTCACAATACGAAAGTCTTTCGCCTTCTTCAGAGTGTCACATGATGGTGTCTTGTGACCCGCCTTTATCAGCTGATGTTCCATGAGGGCGTGACTTACCTGTCACAAGAATGAAGGCAAGTCACGCCCCCCGCTGTCCGTTCACTCCGCCAAGATGCTGGTCCAGGTGGTAGAGAGGATGAAGGCTCCCTTGTCTCTGTTCATGGTTTTTATGCCTCGCTTGCAGATCTCAATGGCCTCTCTGATCCAGCGCTGTTGTTTGTTCTCTTCTGTGCGGATGACCCTGCCCTTCTCCCGGTCCATGATGTGGTTTTCCCTTTTGCAGTGGTCAGTGATTGCTGATTTGTAATGTTCATGTTGTGCTTGTTCTTTTACTGCTCTGATTTTTTTCATTTTTTTGACAGGTAAGTCACACCCTCATGGAACATCAGCTCAAGACACCATCATGCGACACTCTGAAGTAGGCGAAAGACTCGCCGAAACATGTCAGGTAAAAAATTAACCTAAAACATAATTGTCTGCTTTTAATGAATCAGTCAAATATCAATAATAAGAAGACAAAATGAACCTAATACAAATAAATGAATGCTTAATAACTCCCCTGCACATGCTCCTAAAAATCCAAACCTTCACCTGTAAATAAAACATCCCGACCTGAAGACATCTTAATGTTATTATTTTGTTATACACACAGTGCCGCCAAGTGGAATCAAAAATTTGTTTTTATTTTAATTGTCACGTACTGCACGGTGCCCTTTCGACGAATCCGACTGAAAATTAGTCAGAAAAGACTCAAGACAATGATCTTACTCTCTGCCGAATTTTGTGACGTTTTGGCAAAAGGCGTGGCTATTACGGTGCTGAAAAGTCCGATTGTACTCTGTGGCAACAAAAGCTCCAGCAACATGACTCAGATGATCCTATCTTCTCGAAGTTGCACACATTTGAGGATACTTCAGCCCTGAAGACATCTACCAACTTATTTTTCATCGTAGTAGTAGCGCCCCCAACTGGTAAAAGCTAATACAAGTTATTTTCTTGGATGTTTTTCTCCGTGCAACTCAACAAGGTCGCCCTCATATATGCTCGGATGACTGTTTCGGCCATGAGGATGTCACAATACGAAATTCGTCCTTTTTCATGAAAAGTTGTGGGAGTGGCATTGCACTGTTCGGCAATAAAACAAAGCTGATTATGAGGTTCTAAATATGAACGACAACTCGTGAAACTTTACACACACATCAGGCCGAGCAAATTTATCAATATTTTATACGTTAGTTGTGCAGCTTTTTTGAAATGGCTCGCCATGGCCCTCGAGAAATGTTCAAAAAAGCAGCCCTGGTTGAGTGTTTCACCTCGCTTTTTGTAAATTTTATGGAGTACAGTGAACCCTCGGTTATCGCGGTTAATGGGGACCGAGACCACCCGCGAAAACTGAAAATCCGCGAAGTAGCGGCGCACCTTCAAAAATGCTTAAAAAAAATATATAATAAATATATAAATATATATATATATATATATATATATATATATATATATATATATATATATATATATATATACGGGGGGAGAGAGAGAGTGAAATTCATGTTATAACAAAAAAAACAAATTATTATTAAAACTTATTATTTTTTTATTCCCCAACCATTCTTTTTGTATTTATTTAATTACTCCGACTTTTACCTGCTGGTACGCCGTCCGGTGTGCCCTGTGAAATGAAAGGTGGCATTCTTTATTTATTTATTCATTTATTCATTCATAACTGACAGCCTCGCGCTCCGCTTGTGCCCGGCAGAAGAGGTGCTCCAATTCGGCTTAACTGTGACACACGCCCGCCCTCCTCCCCCGGAGCTTCCATTCGGTTAAACTTAGGGGCCGCTTGGCACCGCCCGTGCCCGGGGAAGGTGCTCCTCTTCGGCTTACTGTGACGCGAGCATGCCCTCCTCCTCCGGAGCTTCCATTCGGTTAAACTTAGGGGCCGCTTGGAACCGCCCGTGCCCGGGGAAGGTGCTCCTCTTCGGCTTACTGTGACGCGAGCATGCCCTCCTCCTCCGGAGCTTCCATTCGGTTAAACTCAGGGGCCGCTTGGAACCGCCCGTGCCCGGGGAAGGTGCTCCTCTACGGCTTAACTGCCACGCACGCCGGCCGGAGCTCTGGTACGGTCCGAACCGCGCGAAACGTCGCCACCGATCGTGTCCGGGGGAACGTGCTCTTCTTCGTCCACTCTCCTCTTCGCCCACGCTCTTCTTCGGCGCACGCCGGCCGTCTAACCGCTCCAGCGCCCCGTCGTGCCGCTCGGCGAAACTACAATGCCCCCGAATATTTTTTAGACCCGCGAAGCACTGAACCCGCGAAAGGTGAACCTCGAAGTAGCGAGGGTTCACTGTATGTATAAGACCAAGACCTACAAAAAAGTCTCTTGGAGCAATGAGCTAGGTTTTACAGGAAGTCGGCCATTTTGAATTTACTTAAAAGGGGGCGGGTCTCCACAATGGACTTTGTGTAGAAATTATTATTGGGGCCCGAGCAGCGACCGCGGCGAGGTCCCTATTGTTTTTGTAGAAAATATTATTACTTTTATTATTATTATTATTATTATTATTATTATTATTAGGGCCTGAGCAGCGACCGCTGCGAAGTCCCTATTGTTTTTGTAGAAATTATTATTATTATTATTTTTCCGATTGTTCGATCGCATTTTTGACCCCCGAAACATGCACAAAAACTCACCAAACTTGGCAGTCTCATCGGGCATGGCGAAAAATTTGATATTTTTTAACGTCTAATATGAACAGGAAGTGAGTTATGAATTTTTGAAAGTCCGACTTTTGCCCTTTTTTGCATGTTTACAGGGGTCATTCTTTTGCACCCTGATCCTAAAGGCTTCATCTGATTGCCTTAAAGTTCTGTCTGGAGCATCTTAAGACCTGGGACAAACACTGGGGCTAAAATTTTTTGTTTCCGAAATACTATATGACGGGGGCGGGGCTTCAAAGTTTTCACTTAAGATTTCCTTCGCCGCAATGGACAAAATGCTTAATAACTCTCCTGCCCGTGCTGCTAAAAATCCAAAACTTCACATGTACATAAAGAGTCGGTACCTGAAGACATCTATATGTTTATATTCAGTTATACACCTTGCGCCAATCAATATAAATGTTTACATTTTGACGTACTGCACGGTGCCCTTTTAACGAATCCGACTGAAAATTGGCTAGAAAAGACTCAAGACATTGATCTTACTCTATCCCTATTTTTATGACTTTCCTTCAAAGGGCGTGGCTATTACGGTGCCGCAGAGTCTGATTATTCTCCGTGGCAACAAAAGTTCCTGCAAAATGATTCAGATGATCCATCTTCTGGAAATCTTTCACATTTGAGGATATTCAGGCCCTGAAGACGGCTGCCAACTTATTTTTGATCGCAGTGGTAGCGCCACCAACTGGTTAAAACAAATACAAATTATTTTCGTTGATGTTTTTCTCCGGGCAGGTTAACAAAATCTACCTTATATTTGCTCGGATGAGTGTTTAGGCCTTGAGCATGTCACAATACGAAAGTCTTTCGCCTTCTTCAGAGTGTCACATGATGGTGTCTTGTGACCCGTCTTTATCAGCTGATGTTCCATGAGGGCGTGACTTACCTGTCACAAGAATGAAGGCAAGTCACGCCCCCCGGTGTCCGTTCACTCCGCCAAGATGCTGGTCCAGGTGGTAGAGAGGATGAAGGCTCCCTTGTCTCTGTTCATGGTTTTTATGCCTCGCTTGCAGATCTCAATGGCCTCTCTGATCCAGCGCTGTTGTTTGTTCTCTTCTGTGCGGATGACCCTGCCCTTCTCCCGGTCCATGATGTGGTTTTCCCTTTTGCAGTGGTCAGTGATTGCTGATTTGTAATGTTCATGTTGTGCTTGTTCTTTTACTGCTCTGATTTTTTCATTTTTTTGACAGGTAAGTCACACCCTCATGGAACATCAGCTCAAGACACCATCATGCGACACTCTGAAGAAGGCGAAAGACTCGCCGAAACATGTCAGGTAAAAAATTAACCTAAAACATAATTGTCTGCTTTTAATGAATCAGTCAAATATCAATAATAAGAAGACAAAATGAACCTAATACAAATAAATGAATGCTTAATAACTCCCCTGCACATGCTCCTAAAAATCCAAACCTTCACCTGTAAATAAAACGTCCCGACCTGAAGACATCTTAATGTTATTATTTTGTTATACACACAGTGCCGCCAAGTGGAATCAAAAATTTGTTTTTATTTTAATTTTCACGTACTGCATGGTGCCCTTTTGACGAATCCGACTGAAAATTAGTCAGAAAAGACTTAAGACAATGATCTTACTCTCTGCCGAATTTTGTGACGTTTTGGCAAAAGGCGTGGCTATTAAGGTGCTGAAAAGTCCGATTGTACTCTGTGGCAACAAAAGCTCCGGCAACATGACTCAGATGATCCTATCTTCTCGAAGTTGTACACATTTGAGGATACTTCAGCCCTGAAGACATCTACCAACTTATTTTACATCGTAGTAGTAGCGCCACCAACTGGTAAAAGCTAATACAAGTTATTTTCTTGGATGTTTTTCTCCGTGCAACTCAACAAGGTCGCCCTCATATATGCTCGGATGACTGTTTCGGCCATGAGGATGTCACAATACGAAATTCGTGATTTTTCGTGAAAAGTTGTGGGAGTGGCATTGCACTGTTCAGCAATAAAACAAAGCTGATTATGAGGTTCTAAA
Organism: Idiotropiscis lumnitzeri; assembly: GCF_059441095.1. Taxonomy (NCBI): domain Eukaryota; kingdom Metazoa; phylum Chordata; class Actinopteri; order Syngnathiformes; family Syngnathidae; genus Idiotropiscis; species Idiotropiscis lumnitzeri. The sequence continues at coordinate 1,668,820 of NW_028283570.1, forward strand.
TATGAACGACAACTCGTAAAACTTTACACACACATCAGGCCGAGCAAATTTATCAATATTTTATACGTTAGTTGTGCAGCTTTTTTGAAATGGCTCGCCATGGCACTCGAGAAATGTTAAAAAAAAGCAGCTCTGGTTGAGTGTTTCACCTCGCTTTTTGTAAATTTTATGGAGTACAGTGAACCCTCGGTTATCGCGGTTAATGGGGACCGAGACCACCCGCGAAAACTGAAAATCCGCGAAGTAGCGGCGCACCTTCAAAAATGCTTAAAAAAAATATACAATATATATAATAAATATATAAATATATATATATATATATATATATATATATATATATACGGGGAGAGAGAGAGTGAAATTCATGTTATAACAAAAAAACCAAATTATTATTAAAACGTATTATTTTTTTATTCCCCAGCCATTCTTTTTGTATTTATTTAATTACTCCGACTTTTACCTGCTGGTACGCCGTCCGGTGTGCCCTGTGAAATGAAAGGTGGCATTATTTATTTATTTATTCATTTATTCATTCATAACTGACAGCCTCGCGCTCCGCTCGTGCCCGGGCAGAAGAGGTGCTCCAATTTGGCTTAACTGTGACACACGCCCGTCCTCCTCCGTCCGGAGCTTCCATTCGGTTAAACTTAGGGGCCGCTTGGCACCGCCCGTGCCCGGGGAAGGTGCTCCTCTTCGGCTTACTGTGACGCGAGCATGCCCTCCTCCTCCGGAGCTTCCATTCGGTTAAACTTAGGGGCCGCTTGGAACCGCCCGTGCCCGGGGAAGGTGCTCCTCTTCGGCTTACTGTGACGCGAGCATGCCCTCCTCCTCCGGAGCTTCCATTCGGTTAAACTTAGGGGCCGCTTGGCACCGCCCGTGCCCGGGAAAGGTGCTCCTCTACGGCTTAACTGCCACGCACGCTGGCCGGAGCTCTGGTACGGTCCGAACCGCGCGAAACGTCGCCACAGATCGTGTCCGGGGGAACGTGCTCTTCTTCGTCCACTCTCCTCTTCGCCCACGCTCTTCTTCGGCGCACGCTCCAGCGCCCCGTCGTGCCGCTCGGCGAAACTACAATGCCCCCGAATATTTTTTAGACCCGCGAAGCACTGAACCTGCGAAAGGTGAACCGCGAAGTAGCGAGGGTTCACTGTATGTATAAGACCAAGACCTACAAAAAAGTCTCTTGGAGCAATGAGCTAGGTTTTACAGGAAGTCGGCCATTTTGAATTTACTTAAAAGGGGGCGGGTCACCACAATGGACTTTGTGTAGAAATTATTATTGGGGCCCGAGCAGCGACCGCGGCGAGGTCCCTATTGTTTTTGTAGAAAATATTATTACTTTTATTATTATTATTATTATTATTATTAGGGCCTGAGCAGCGACCGCTGCGAAGTCCCTATTGTTTTTGTAGAAATTATTATTATTATTTTTCCGATTGTTCGATCGCATTTTTGACCCCCGAAACATGCACAAAAACTCACCAAACCTGGCAGTCTCATTGGGCATGGCGAAAAATTTGATATTTTAACGTCTAATATGAACAGGAAGTGAGTTATGAATTTTTGAAAGTCCGACTTTTGCCCTTTTTTGCATGTTTACAGGGGTCATTCTTTTGCACCCTGATCCTAAAGGCTTCATCTGATTGCCTTAAAATTCTGTCTGTAGCATCTGAAGACCTGGGACAAACACTGGGGCTAAAATTTTTTGTTTCCGAAATACTATATGACGGGGGCGGGGCATCAAAGTTTTCACTTAAGATTTCCTTCGCCGCAATGGACAAAATGCTTAATAACTCTCCTGCACATGCTGCTAAAAATCCAAAACTTCACATGTACATAAAGAGTCTGTACCTGAAGACATCTATATGTTTATATTCAGTTATACACCTTGCGCCAATCAATATCATTTTTTACATTTTGACGTACTGCACGGTGCCCTTGTAACGAATCTGATTGAAAATTGGCTAGAAAAGACTCAAGACATTGATCTTACTCTATCCCTATTTTTGTGACTTTCCTTCGAAGGGCGTGGCTATTACGGTGCCGCAGAGTCTGATTATTCTCCGTGGCAACAAAAGTTCCTGCAAAATGATTCAGATGATCCATCTTCTCGAAATTTTTCACATTTGAGGATATTCAGGCCCTGAAGACGGCTGCCAACTTATTTTTGATCGCAGTGGTAGCGCCACCAACTGGTTAAAACAAATATAAATTATTTTCGTTGATGTTTTTCTCCGGGCATGTTAACAAAATCTACCTTATATTTGCTCGGATGAGTGTTTAGGCCTTGAGCATGTCACAATACGAAAGTCTTTCGCCTTCTTCAGAGTGTCACATGATGGTGTCTTGTGACCCGCCTTTATCAGCTGATGTTCCATGAGGGCGTGACTTACCTGTCACAAGAATGAAGGCAAGTCACGCCCCCCGCTGTCCGTTCACTCCGCCAAGATGCTGGTCCAGGTGGTAGAGAGGATGAAGGCTCCCTTGTCTCTGTTCATGGTTTTTATGCCTCGCTTGCAGATCTCAATGGCCTCTCTGATCCAGCGCTGTTGTTTGTTCTCTTCTGTGCGGATGACCCTGCCCTTCTCCCGGTCCATGATGTGGTTTTCCCTTTTGCAGTGGTCAGTGATTGCTGATTTGTAATGTTCATGTTGTGCTTGTTCTTTTACTGCTCTGATTTTTCATTTTTTTGACAGGTAAGTCACACCCTCATGGAACATCAGCTGATAAAGACGGGTCTCAAGACACCATCATGCGACACTCTGAAGAAGGCGAAAGACTCGCCGAAACATGTCAGGTAAAAAATTAACCTAAAACATAATTGTCTGCTTTTAATGAATCAGTCAAATATCAATAATAAGAAGACAAAATGAACCTAATACAAATAAATGAATGCTTAATAACTCCCCTGCACATGCTCCTAAAAATCCAAACCTTCACCTGTAAATAAAACGTCCCGACCTGAAGACATCTTAATGTTATTATTTTGTTATACACACAGTGCCGCCAAGTGGAATCAAAAATTTGTTTTTATTTTAATTTTCACGTACTGCACGGTGCCCTTTTGACGAATCCGACTGAAAATTAGTCAGAAAAGACTCAAGACAATGATCTTACTCTCTGCCGAATTTTGTGACGTTTTGGCAAAAGGCGTGGCTATTAAGGTGCTGAAAAGTCCGATTGTACTCTGTGGCAACAAAAGCTCCGGCAACATGACTCAGATCATCCTATCTTCTCGAAGTTGTACACATTTGAGGATACTTCAGCTATGAAGACATCTACCAACTTATTTTATATCGTAGTAGTAGCGCCACCAACTGGTAAAAGCTAATACAAGTTATTTTCTTGGATGTTTTTCTCCGTGCAACTCAACAAGGTCGCCCTCATATATGCTCGGATGACTGTTTCGGCCATGAGGATGTCACAATACGAAATTCGTGATTTTTCGTGAAAAGTTGTGGGAGTGGCATTGCACTGTTCGGCAATAAAACAAAGCTGATTATGAGGTTCTAAATATGAACGACAACTCGTAAAACTTTACACACACATCAGGCCGAGCAAATTTATCAATATTTTATACGTTAGTTGTGCAGCTTTTTTGAAATGGCTCGCCATGGCCCTCGAGAAATGTTAAAAAAAAGCAGCTCTGGTTGAGTGTTTCACCTCGCTTTTTGTAAATTTTATGGAGTACAGTGAACCCTCGGTTATCGCGGTTAATGGGGACCGAGACCACCCGCGAAAACTGAAAATCCGCGAAGTAGCGGCGCACCTTCAAAAATGCTTAAAAAAAATATACAATATATATAATAAATATATATATATATATATATATATATATATATATATATATATATATATATATATATATATATATATACGGGGAGAGAGAGAGTGAAATTCATGTTATAACAAAAAAACCAAATTATTATTAAAACGTATTATTTTTTTATTCCCCAGCCATTCTTTTTGTATTTATTTAATTACTCCGACTTTTACCTGCTGGTACGCCGTCCGGTGTGCCCTGTGAAATGAAAGGTGGCATTATTTATTTATTTATTCATTTATTCATTCATAACTGACAGCCTCGCGCTCCGCTCGTGCCCGGGCAGAAGAGGTGCTCCAATTTGGCTTAACTGTGACACACGCCCGTCCTCCTCCGTCCGGAGCTTCCATTCGGTTAAACTTAGGGGCCGCTTGGCACCGCCCGTGCCCGGGGAAGGTGCTCCTCTTCGGCTTACTGTGACGCGAGCATGCCCTCCTCCTCCGGAGCTTCCATTCGGTTAAACTTAGGGGCCGCTTGGAACCGCCCGTGCCCGGGGAAGGTGCTCCTCTTCGGCTTACTGTGACGCGAGCATGCCCTCCTCCTCCGGAGCTTCCATTCGGTTAAACTTAGGGGCCGCTTGGCACCGCCCGTGCCCGGGAAAGGTGCTCCTCTACGGCTTAACTGCCACGCACGCTGGCCGGAGCTCTGGTACGGTCCGAACCGCGCGAAACGTCGCCACAGATCGTGTCCGGGGGAACGTGCTCTTCTTCGTCCACTCTCCTCTTCGCCCACGCTCTTCTTCGGCGCACGCTCCAGCGCCCCGTCGTGCCGCTCGGCGAAACTACAATGCCCCCGAATATTTTTTAGACCCGCGAAGCACTGAACCTGCGAAAGGTGAACCGCGAAGTAGCGAGGGTTCACTGTATGTATAAGACCAAGACCTACAAAAAAGTCTCTTGGAGCAATGAGCTAGGTTTTACAGGAAGTCGGCCATTTTGAATTTACTTAAAAGGGGGCGGGTCACCACAATGGACTTTGTGTAGAAATTATTATTGGGGCCCGAGCAGCGACCGCGGCGAGGTCCCTATTGTTTTTGTAGAAAATATTATTACTTTTATTATTATTATTATTATTATTATTAGGGCCTGAGCAGCGACCGCTGCGAAGTCCCTATTGTTTTTGTAGAAATTATTATTATTATTTTTCCGATTGTTCGATCGCATTTTTGACCCCCGAAACATGCACAAAAACTCACCAAACCTGGCAGTCTCATCGGGCATGGCGAAAAATTTGATATTTTAACGTCTAATATGAACAGGAAGTGAGTTATGAATTTTTGAAAGTCCGACTTTTGCCCTTTTTTGCATGTTTACAGGGGTCATTCTTTTGCACCCTGATCCTAAAGGCTTCATCTGATTGCCTTAAAATTCTGTCTGTAGCATCTGAAGACCTGGGACAAACACTGGGGCTAAAAATTTTTGTTTCCGAAATACTATATGACGGGGGCGGGGCATCAAAGTTTTCACTTAAGATTTCCTTCGCCGCAATGGACAAAATGCTTAATAACTCTCCTGCACATGCTGCTAAAAATCCAAAACTTCACATGTACATAAAGAGTCTGTACCTGAAGACATCTATATGTTTATATTCAGTTATACACCTTGCGCCAATCAATATCATTTTTTACATTTTGACGTACTGCACGGTGCCCTTGTAACGAATCTGATTGAAAATTGGCTAGAAAAGACTCAAGACATTGATCTTACTCTATCCCTATTTTTGTGACTTTCCTTCGAAGGGCGTGGCTATTACGGTGCCGCAGAGTCTGATTATTCTCCGTGGCAACAAAAGTTCCTGCAAAATGATTCAGATGATCCATCTTCTCGAAATTTTTCACATTTGAGGATATTCAGGCCCTGAAGACGGCTGCCAACTTATTTTTGATCGCAGTGGTAGCGCCACCAACTGGTTAAAACAAATATAAATTATTTTCGTTGATGTTTTTCTCCGGGCATGTTAACAAAATCTACCTTATATTTGCTCGGATGAGTGTTTAGGCCTTGAGCATGTCACAATACGAAAGTCTTTCGCCTTCTTCAGAGTGTCACATGATGGTGTCTTGTGACCCGCCTTTATCAGCTGATGTTCCATGAGGGCGTGACTTACCTGTCACAAGAATGAAGGCAAGTCACGCCCCCCGCTGTCCGTTCACTCCGCCAAGATGCTGGTCCAGGTGGTAGAGAGGATGAAGGCTCCCTTGTCTCTGTTCATGGTTTTTATGCCTCGCTTGCAGATCTCAATGGCCTCTCTGATCCAGCGCTGTTGTTTGTTCTCTTCTGTGCGGATGACCCTGCCCTTCTCCCGGTCCATGATGTGGTTTTCCCTTTTGCAGTGGTCAGTGATTGCTGATTTGTAATGTTCATGTTGTGCTTGTTCTTTTACTGCTCTGATTTTTCATTTTTTTGACAGGTAAGTCACACCCTCATGGAACATCAGCTGATAAAGACGGGTCTCAAGACACCATCATGCGACACTCTGAAGAAGGCGAAAGACTCGCCGAAACATGTCAGGTAAAAAATTAACCTAAAACATAATTGTCTGCTTTTAATGAATCAGTCAAATATCAATAATAAGAAGACAAAATGAACCTAATACAAATAAATGAATGCTTAATAACTCCCCTGCACATGCTCCTAAAAATCCAAACCTTCACCTGTAAATAAAACGTCCCGACCTGAAGACATCTTAATGTTATTATTTTGTTATACACACAGTGCCGCCAAGTGGAATCAAAAATTTGTTTTTATTTTAATTTTCACGTACTGCACGGTGCCCTTTTGACGAATCCGACTGAAAATTAGTCAGAAAAGACTCAAGACAATGATCTTACTCTCTGCCGAATTTTGTGACGTTTTGGCAAAAGGCGTGGCTATTAAGGTGCTGAAAAGTCCGATTGTACTCTGTGGCAACAAAAGCTCCGGCAACATGACTCAGATCATCCTATCTTCTCGAAGTTGTACACATTTGAGGATACTTCAGCCCTGAAGACATCTACCAACTTATTTTATATCGTAGTAGTAGCGCCACCAACTGGTAAAAGCTAATACAAGTTATTTTCTTGGATGTTTTTCTCCGTGCAACTCAACAAGGTCGCCCTCATATATGCTCGGATGACTGTTTCGGCCATGAGGATGTCACAATACGAAATTCGTGATTTTTCGTGAAAAGTTGTGGGAGTGGCATTGCACTGTTCGGCAATAAAACAAAGCTGATTATGAGGTTCTAAATATGAACGACAACTCGTAAAACTTTACACACACATCAGGCCGAGCAAATTTATCAATATTTTATACGTTAGTTGTGCAGCTTTTTTGAAATGGCTCGCCATGGCCCTCGAGAAATGTTAAAAAAAAGCAGCTCTGGTTGAGTGTTTCACCTCGCTTTTTGTAAATTTTATGGAGTACAGTGAACCCTCGGTTATCGCGGTTAATGGGGACCGAGACCACCCGCGAAAACTGAAAATCCGCGAAGTAGCGGCGCACCTTCAAAAATGCTTAAAAAAAATATACAATATATATAATAAATATATATATATATATATATATATATATATATATATATATATATATATATATATACGGGGAGAGAGAGAGTGAAATTCATGTTATAACAAAAAAACCAAATTATTATTAAAACGTATTATTTTTTTATTCCCCAGCCATTCTTTTTGTATTTATTTAATTACTCCGACTTTTACCTGCTGGTACGCCGTCCGGTGTGCCCTGTGAAATGAAAGGTGGCATTCTTTATTTATTTATTCATTTATTCATTCATAACTGACAGCCTCGCGCTCCGCTCGTGCCCGGGCAGAAGAGGTGCTCCAATTTGGCTTAACTGTGACACACGCCCGTCCTCCTCCGTCCGGAGCTTCCATTCGGTTAAACTTAGGGGCCGCTTGGCACCGCCCGTGCCCGGGGAAGGTGCTCCTCTTCGGCTTACTGTGACGCGAGCATGCCCTCCTCCTCCGGAGCTTCCATTCGGTTAAACTTAGGGGCCGCTTGGAACCGCCCGTGCCCGGGGAAGGTGCTCCTCTTCGGCTTACTGTGACGCGAGCATGCCCTCCTCCTCCGGAGCTTCCATTCGGTTAAACTTAGGGGCCGCTTGGCACCGCCCGTGCCCGGGGAAGGTGCTCCTCTACGGCTTAACTGCCACGCACGCTGGCCGGAGCTCTGGTACGGTCCGAACCGCGCGAAACGTCGCCACCGATCGTGTCCGGGGGAACGTGCTCTTCTTCGTCCACTCTCCTCTTCGCCCACGCTCTTCTTCGGCGCACGCCGGCCGTCTAACCGCTCCAGCGCCCCGTCGTGCCGCTCGGCGAAACTACAATGCCCCCGAATATTTTTTAGACCCGCGAAGCACTGAACCTGCGAAAGGTGAACCGCGAAGTAGCGAGGGTTCACTGTATGTATAAGACCAAGACCTACAAAAAAGTCTCTTGGAGCAATGAGCTAGGTTTTACAGGAAGTCGGCCATTTTGAATTTACTTAAAAGGGGGCGGGTCACCACAATGGACTTTGTGTAGAAATTATTATTGGGGCCCGAGCAGCGACCGCGGCGAGGTCCCTATTGTTTTTGTAGAAAATATTATTACTTTTATTATTATTATTATTATTATTATTAGGGCCTGAGCAGCGACCGCTGCGAAGTCCCTATTGTTTTTGTAGAAATTATTATTATTATTTTTCCGATTGTTCGATCGCATTTTTGACCCCCGAAACATGCACAAAAACTCACCAAACCTGGCAGTCTCATCGGGCATGGCGAAAAATTTGATATTTTAACGTCTAATATGAACAGGAAGTGAGTTCTGAATTTTTGAAAGTCCGACTTTTGCCCTTTTTTGCATGTTTACAGGGGTCATTCTTTTGCACCCTGATCCTAAAGGCTTCATCTGATTGCCTTAAAATTCTGTCTGTAGCATCTGAAGACCTGGGACAAACACTGGGGCTAAAATTTTTTGTTTCCGAAATACTATATGACGGGGGCGGGGCATCAAAGTTTTCACTTAAGATTTCCTTCGCCGCAATGGACAAAATGCTTAATAACTCTCCTGCACATGCTGCTAAAAATCCAAAACTTCACATGTACATAAAGAGTCTGTACCTGAAGACATCTATATGTTTATATTCAGTTATACACCTTGCGCCAATCAATATCATTTTTTACATTTTGACGTACTGCACGGTGCCCTTTTAACGAATCTGATTGAAAATTGGCTAGAAAAGACTCAAGACATTGATCTTACTCTATCCCTATTTTTGTGACTTTCCTTCGAAGGGCGTGGCTATTACGGTGCCGCAGAGTCTGATTATTCTCCGTGGCAACAAAAGTTCCTGCAAAATGATTCAGATGATCCATCTTCTCGAAATTTTTCACATTTGAGGATATTCAGGCCCTGAAGACGGCTGCCAACTTATTTTTGATCGCAGTGGTAGCGCCACCAACTGGTTAAAACAAATATAAATTATTTTCGTTGATGTTTTTCTCCGGGCATGTTAACAAAATCTACCTTATATTTGCTCGGATGAGTGTTTAGGCCTTGAGCATGTCACAATACGAAAGTCTTTCGCCTTCTTCAGAGTGTCACATGATGGTGTCTTGTGACCCGCCTTTATCAGCTGATGTTCCATGAGGGCGTGACTTACCTGTCACAAGAATGAAGGCAAGTCACGCCCCCCGCTGTCCGTTCACTCCGCCAAGATGCTGGTCCAGGTGGTAGAGAGGATGAAGGCTCCCTTGTCTCTGTTCATGGTTTTTATGCCTCGCTTGCAGATCTCAATGGCCTCTCTGATCCAGCGCTGTTGTTTGTTCTCTTCTGTGTGGATGACCCTGCCCTTCTCCCGGTCCATGATGTGGTTTTCCCTTTTGCAGTGGTCAGTGATTGCTGATTTGTAATGTTCATGTTGTGCTTGTTCTTTTACTGCTCTGATTTTTTTCATTTTTTTGACAGGTAAGTCACACCCTCATGGAACATCAGCTCAAGACACCATCATGCGACACTCTGAAGTAGGCGAAAGACTCGCCGAAACATGTCAGGTAAAAAATTAACCTAAAACATAATTGTCTGCTTTTAATGAATCAGTCAAATATCAATAATAAGAAGACAAAATGAACCTAATACAAATAAATGAATGCTTAATAACTCCCCTGCACATGCTCCTAAAAATCCAAACCTTCACCTGTAAATAAAACGTCCCGACCTGAAGACATCTTAATGTTATTATTTTGTTATACACACAGTGCCGCCAAGTGGAATCAAAAATTTGTTTTTATTTTAATTGTCACGTACTGCACGATGCCCTTTCGACGAATCCGACTGAAAATTAGTCAGAAAAGACTCAAGACAATGATCTTACTCTCTGCCGAATTTTGTGACGTTTTGGCAAAAGGCGTGGCTATTACGGTGCTGAAAAGTCCGATTGTACTCTGTGGCAACAAAAGCTCCAGCAACATGACTCAGATGATCCTATCTTCTCGAAGTTGCACACATTTGAGGATACTTCAGCCCTGAAGACATCTACCAACTTATTTTTCATCGTAGTAGTAGCGCCCCCAACTGGTAAAAGCTAATACAAGTTATTTTCTTGGATGTTTTTCTCCGTGCAACTCAACAAGGTCGCCCTCATATATGCTCGGATGACTGTTTCGGCCATGAGGATGTCACAATACGAAATTCGTCCTTTTTCATGAAAAGTTGTGGGAGTGGCATTGCACTGTTCGGCAATAAAACAAAGCTGATTATGAGGTTCTAAATATGAACGACAACTCGTGAAACTTTACACACACATCAGGCCGAGCAAATTTATCAATATTTTATACGTTAGTTGTGCAGCTTTTTTGAAATGGCTCGCCATGGCCCTCGAGAAATGTTCAAAAAAGCAGCCCTGGTTGAGTGTTTCACCTCGCTTTTTGTAAATTTTATGGAGTACAGTGAACCCTCGGTTATCGCGGTTAATGGGGACCGAGACCACCCGCGAAAACTGAAAATCCGCGAAGTAGCGGCGCACCTTCAAAAATGCTTAAAAAAAATATATAATAAATATATAAATATATATATATATATATATATATATATATATATATATATATATATATATATATACGGGGGGAGAGAGAGAGAGAGAGAGTGAAATTCATGTTATAACAAAAAAAACAAATTATTATTAAAACTTATTATTTTTTTATTCCCCAACCATTCTTTTTGTATTTATTTAATTACTCCGACTTTTACCTGCTGGTACGCCGTCCGGTGTGCCCTGTGAAATGAAAGGTGGCATTCTTTATTTATTTATTCATTTATTCATTCATAACTGACAGCCTCGCGCTCCGCTTGTGCCCGGCAGAAGAGGTGCTCCAATTCGGCTTAACTGTGACACACGCCCGCCCTCCTCCCCCGGAGCTTCCATTCGGTTAAACTTAGGGGCCGCTTGGCACCGCCCGTGCCCGGGGAAGGTGCTCCTCTTCGGCTTACTGTGACGCGAGCATGCCCTCCTCCTCCGGAGCTTCCATTCGGTTAAACTTAGGGGCCGCTTGGAACCGCCCGTGCCCGGGGAAGGTGCTCCTCTTCGGCTTACTGTGACGCGAGCATGCCCTCCTCCTCCGGAGCTTCCATTCGGTTAAACTCAGGGGCCGCTTGGAACCGCCCGTGCCCGGGGAAGGTGCTCCTCTACGGCTTAACTGCCACGCACGCCGGCCGGAGCTCTGGTACGGTCCGAACCGCGCGAAACGTCGCCACCGATCGTGTCCGGGGGAACGTGCTCTTCTTCGTCCACTCTCCTCTTCGCCCACGCTCTTCTTCGGCGCACGCCGGCCGTCTAACCGCTCCAGCGCCCCGTCGTGCCGCTCGGCGAAACTACAATGCCCCCGAATATTTTTTAGACCCGCGAAGCACTGAACCCGCGAAAGGTGAACCTCGAAGTAGCGAGGGTTCATTGTATGTATAAGACCAAGATCTACAAAAAAGTCTCTTGGAGCAATGAGCTAGGTTTTACAGGAAGTCGGCCATTTTGAATTTACTTAAAAGGGGGCGGGTCTCCACAATGGACTTTGTGTAGAAAATATTATTGGGGCCCGAGCAGCGACCGCGGCGAGGTCCCTATTGTTTTTGTAGAAAATATTATTACTTTTATTATTATTATTATTATTATTATTATTATTATTAGGGCCTGAGCAGCGACCGCTGCGAAGTCCCTATTGTTTTTGTAGAAATTATTATTATTATTATTTTTCCGATTGTTCGATCGCATTTTTGACCCCCGAAACATGCACAAAAACTCACCAAACTTGGCAGTCTCATCGGGCATGGCGAAAAATTTGATATTTTTTAACGTCTAATATGAACAGGAAGTGAGTTATGAATTTTTGAAAGTCCGACTTTTGCCCTTTTTTGCATGTTTACAGGGGTCATTCTTTTGCACCCTGATCCTAAAGGCTTCATCTGATTGCCTTAAAGTTCTGTCTGGAGCATCTTAAGACCTGGGACAAACACTGGGGCTAAAATTTTTTGTTTCCGAAATACTATATGACGGGGGCGGGGCTTCAAAGTTTTCACTTAAGATTTCCTTCGCCGCAATGGACAAAATGCTTAATAACTCTCCTGCCCGTGCTGCTAAAAATCCAAAACTTCACATGTACATAAAGAGTCGGTACCTGAAGACATCTATATGTTTATATTCAGTTATACACCTTGCGCCAATCAATATAAATGTTTACATTTTGACGTACTGCACGGTGCCCTTTTAACGAATCCGACTGAAAATTGGCTAGAAAAGACTCAAGACATTGATCTTACTCTATCCCTATTTTTATGACTTTCCTTCAAAGGGCGTGGCTATTACGGTGCCGCAGAGTCTGATTATTCTCCGTGGCAACAAAAGTTCCTGCAAAATGATTCAGATGATCCATCTTCTGGAAATCTTTCACATTTGAGGATATTCAGGCCCTGAAGACGGCTGCCAACTTATTTTTGATCGCAGTGGTAGCGCCACCAACTGGTTAAAACAAATACAAATTATTTTCGTTGATGTTTTTCTCCGGGCAGGTTAACAAAATCTACCTTATATTTGCTCGGATGAGTGTTTAGGCCTTGAGCATGTCACAATACGAAAGTCTTTCGCCTTCTTCAGAGTGTCACATGATGGTGTCTTGTGACCCGTCTTTATCAGCTGATGTTCCATGAGGGCGTGACTTACCTGTCACAAGAATGAAGGCAAGTCACGCCCCCCGGTGTCCGTTCACTCCGCCAAGATGCTGGTCCAGGTGGTAGAGAGGATGAAGGCTCCCTTGTCTCTGTTCATGGTTTTTATGCCTCGCTTGCAGATCTCAATGGCCTCTCTGATCCAGCGCTGTTGTTTGTTCTCTTCTGTGCGGATGACCCTGCCCTTCTCCCGGTCCATGATGTGGTTTTCCCTTTTGCAGTGGTCAGTGATTGCTGATTTGTAATGTTCATGTTGTGCTTGTTCTTTTACTGCTCTGATTTTTTCATTTTTTTGACAGGTAAGTCACACCCTCATGGAACATCAGCTCAAGACACCATCATGCGACACTCTGAAGAAGGCGAAAGACTCGCCGAAACATGTCAGGTAAAAAATTAACCTAAAACATAATTGTCTGCTTTTAATGAATCAGTCAAATATCAATAATAAGAAGACAAAATGAACCTAATACAAATAAATGAATGCTTAATAACTCCCCTGCACATGCTCCTAAAAATCCAAACCTTCACCTGTAAATAAAACGTCCCGGCCTGAAGACATCTTAATGTTATTATTTTGTTATACACACAGTGCCGCCAAGTGGAATCAAAAATTTGTTTTTATTTTAATTTTCACGTACTGCATGGTGCCCTTTTGACGAATCCGACTGAAAATTAGTCAGAAAAGACTTAAGACAATGATCTTACTCTCTGCCGAATTTTGTGACGTTTTGGCAAAAGGCGTGGCTATTAAGGTGCTGAAAAGTCCGATTGTACTCTGTGGCAACAAAAGCTCCGGCAACATGACTCAGATGATCCTATCTTCTCGAAGTTGTACACATTTGAGGATACTTCAGCCCTGAAGACATCTACCAACTTATTTTACATCGTAGTAGTAGCGCCACCAACTGGTAAAAGCTAATACAAGTTATTTTCTTGGATGTTTTTCTCCGTGCAACTCAACAAGGTCGCCCTCATATATGCTCGGATGACTGTTTCGGCCATGAGGATGTCACAATACGAAATTCGTGATTTTTCGTGAAAAGTTGTGGGAGTGGCATTGCACTGTTCAGCAATAAAACAAAGCTGATTATGAGGTTCTAAATATGAACGACAACTCGTAAAACTTTACACACACATCAGGCCGAGCAAATTTATCAATATTTTATACGTTAGTTGTGCAGCTTTTTTGAAATGGCTCGCCATGGCCCTCGAGAAATGTTAAAAAAAAGCAGCTCTGGTTGAGTGTTTCACCTCGCTTTTTGTAAATTTTATGGAGTACAGTGAACCCTCGGTTATCGCGGTTAATGGGGACCGAGACCACCCGCGAAAACTGAAAATCCGCGAAGTAGCGGCGCACCTTCAAAAATGCTTAAAAAAAATATACAATATATATAATAAATATATAAATATATATATATATATATATATATATATATATATATATATATATATATATATACGGGGAGAGAGAGAGTGAAATTCATGTTATAACAAAAAAAACAAATTATTATTAAAACGTATTATTTTTTTATTCCCCAGCCATTCTTTTTGTATTTATTTAATTACTCCGACTTTTACCTGCTGGTACGCCGTCCGGTGTGCCCTGTGAAATGAAAGGTGGCATTCTTTATTTATTTATTCATTTATTCATTCATAACTGACAGCCTCGCGCTCCGCTCGTGCCCGGGCAGAAGAGGTGCTCCAATTTGGCTTAACTGTGACACACGCCCGTCCTCCTCCCCCGGAGCTTCCATTCGGTTAAACTTAGGGGCCGCTTGGCACCGCCCGTGCCCGGGGAAGGTGCTCCTCTTCGGCTTACTGTGACGCGAGCATGCCCTCCTCCTCCGGAGCTTCCATTCGGTTAAACTTAGGGGCCGCTTGGAACCGCCCGTGCCCGGGGAAGGTGCTCCTCTTCGGCTTACTGTGACGCGAGCATGCCCTCCTCCTCCGGAGCTTCCATTCGGTTAAACTTAGGGGCCGCTTGGCACTGCCCGTGCCCGGGGAAGGTGCTCCTCTACGGCTTAACTGCCACGCACGCTGGCCGGAGCTCTGGTACGGTCCGAACCGCGCGAAACGTCGCCACCGATCGTGTCCGGGGGAACGTGCTCTTCTTCGTCCACTCTCCTCTTCGCCCACGCTCTTCTTCGGCGCACGCCGGCCGTCTAACCGCTCCAGCGCCCCGTCGTGCCGCTCGGCGAAACTACAATGCCCCCGAATATTTTTTAGACCCGCGAAGCACTGAACCCGCGAAAGGTGAACCGCGAAGTAGCGAGGGTTCACTGTATGTATAAGACCAAGACCTACAAAAAAGTCTCTTGGAGCAATGAGCTAGGTTTTACAGGAAGTCGGCCATTTTGAATTTACTGAAAAGGGGGCGGGTCACCACAATGGACTTTGTGTAGAAATTATTATTGGGGCCCGAGCAGCGACCGCGGCGAGGTCCCTATTGTTTTTGTAGAAGATATTATTACTTTTATTATTATTATTATTATTATTATTAGGGTCTGAGCAGCGACCGCTGCGAAGTCCCTATTGTTTTTGTAGAAATTATTATTATTATTATTTTTCCGATTGTTCGATCGCATTTTTGACCCCCGAAACATGCACAAAAACTCACCAAACTTGGCAGTCTCATCGGGCATGGCGAAAAATTTGATATTTTAACGTCTAATATGAACAGGAAGTGAGTTATGAATTTTTGAAAGTCCGACTTTTGCCCTTTTTTGCATGTTTACAGGGGTCATTCTTTTGCACCCTGATCCTAAAGGCTTCATCTGATTGCCTTAAAATTCTGTCTGTAGCATCTGAAGACCTGGCACAAACACTGGGGCTAAAATTTTTTGTTTCCGAAATACTATATGACGGGGGCGGGGCATCAAAGTTTTCACTTAAGATTTCCTTCGCCGCAATGGACAAAATGCTTAATAACTCTCCTGCACATGCTGCTAAAAATCCAAAACTTCACATGTACATAAAGAGTCTGTACCTGAAGACATCTATATATTTATATTCATTTATACACCTTGCGCCAATCAATATCATTTTTTACATTTTGACGTACTGCACGGTGCCCTTTTAACGAATCTGATTGAAAATTGGCTAGAAAAGACTCAAGACATTGATCTTACTCTATCCCTATTTTTGTGACTTTCCTTCGAAGGGCGTGGCTATTACGGTGCCGCAGAGTCTGATTATTCTCCGTGGCAACAAAAGTTCCTGCAAAATGATTCAGATGATCCATCTTCTCGAAATTTTTCACATTTGAGGATATTCAGGCCCTGAAGACGGCTGCCAACTTATTTTTGATCGCAGTGGTAGCGCCACCAACTGGTTAAAACAAATACAAATTATTTTCGTTGATTTTTTTCTCCGGGCAGGTTAACAAAATCTACCTTACATTTGCTCGGATGAGTGTTTAGGCCTTGAGGATGTCACAATACGAAAGTCTTTCGCCTTCTTCAGAGTGTCACATGATGGTGTCTTGTGGCCCGTCTTTATCAGCTGATGTTCCATGAGGGCGTGACTTACCTGTCACAAGAATGAAGGCAAGTCACGCCCCCCGCTGTCCGTTCACTCCGCCAAAATGCTGCTCCAGGTGGTAGAGAGGATGAAGGCTCCCTTGTCTCTGTTCATGGTTTTTATGCCTCGCTTGCAGATCTCAATGGCCTCTCTGATCCAGCGCTGTTGTTTGTTCTCTTCGGTGCGGATGACCCTGCCCTTCTCCCGGTCCATGATGTGGTTTTCCCTTTTGCAGTGGTCAGTGATTGCTGATTTGTAATGTTCATGTTGTGCTTGTTCTTTGACTGCTCTGATTTTTCATTTTTTTGACAGGTAAGTCACACCCTCATGGAACATCAGCTGATAAAGACGGGTCTCAAGACACCATCATGCGACACTCTGAAGAAGGCGAAAGACTCGCCGAAACATGTCAGGTAAAAAATTAACCTAAAACATAATTGTCTGCTTTTAATGAATCAGTCAAATATCAATAATAAGAAGACAAAATGAACCTAATACAAATAAATGAATGCTTAATAACTCCCCTGCACATGCTCCTAAAAATCCAAACCTTCACCTGTAAATAAAACGTCCCGACCTGAAGACATCTTAATGTTATTATTTTGTTATACACACAGTGCCGCCAAGTGGAATCAAAAATTTGTTTTTATTTTAATTTTCACGTACTGCACGGTGCCCTTTTGACGAATCCGACTGAAAATTAGTCAGAAAAGACTCAAGACAATGATCTTACTCTCTGCCGAATTTTGTGACGTTTTGGCAAAAGGCGTGGCTATTAAGGTGCTGAAAAGTCCGATTGTACTCTGTGGCAACAAAAGCTCCGGCAACATGACTCAGATGATCCTATCTTCTCGAAGTTGTACACATTTGAGGATACTTCAGCCCTGAAGACATCTACCAACTTATTTTACATCGTAGTAGTAGCGCCACCAACTGGTAAAAGCTAATACAAGTTATTTTCTTGGATGTTTTTCTCCGTGCAACTCAACAAGGTCGCCCTCATATATGCTCGGATGACTGTTTCGGCCATGAGGATGTCACAATACGAAATTCGTGATTTTTCGTGAAAAGTTGTGGGAGTGGCATTGCACTGTTCGGCAATAAAACAAAGCTGATTATGAGGTTCTAAATATGAACGTCAACTCGTAAAACTTTACACACACATCAGGCCGAGCAAATTTATCAATATTTTATACGTTAGTTGTGCAGCTTTTTTGAAATGGCTCGCCATGGCCCTCGAGAAATGTTAAAAAAAAGCAGCTCTGGTTGAGTGTTTCACCTCGCTTTTTGTAAATTTTATGGAGTACAGTGAACCCTCGGTTATCGCCGTTAATGGGGACCGAGACCATCCGCGAAAACTGAAAATCCGCGAAGTAGCGGCGCACCTTCAAAAATGCTTAAAAAAAATATACAATATATATAATAAATATATATATATATATATATATATATATATATATATATATATATATATATACGGGGAGAGAGAGAGTGAAATTCATGTTATAACAAAAAAACCAAATTATTATTAAAACGTATTATTTTTTTATTCCCCAGCCATTCTTTTTGTATTTATTTAATTACTCCGACTTTTACCTGCTGGTACGCCGTCCGGTGTGCCCTGTGAAATGAAAGGTGGCATTCTTTATTTATTTATTCATTTATTCATTCATAACTGACAGCCTCGCGCTCCGCTCGTGCCCGGGCAGAAGAGGTGCTCCAATTTGGCTTAACTGTGACACACGCCCGTCCTCCTCCGTCCGGAGCTTCCATTCGGTTAAACTTAGGGGCCGCTTGGCACCGCCCGTGCCCGGGGTAGGTGCTCCTCTTCGGCTTACTGTGACGCGAGCATGCCCTCCTCCTCCGGAGCTTCCATTCGGTTAAACTTAGGGGCCGCTTGGAACCGCCCGTGCCCGGGGAAGGTGCTCCTCTTCGGCTTACTGTGACGCGAGCATGCCCTCCTCCTCCGGAGCTTCCATTCGGTTAAACTTAGGGGCCGCTTGGCACCGCCCGTGCCCGGGGAAGGTGCTCCTCTACGGCTTAACTGCCACGCACGCTGGCCGGAGCTCTGGTACGGTCCGAACCGCGCGAAACGTCGCCACCGATCGTGTCCGGGGGAACGTGCTCTTCTTCGTCCACTCTCCTCTTCGCCCACGCTCTTCTTCGGCGCACGCCGGCCGTCTAACCGCTCCAGCGCCCCGTCGTGCCGCTCGGCGAAACTACAATGCCCCCGAATATTTTTTAGACCCGCGAAGCACTGAACCTGCGAAAGGTGAACCGCGAAGTAGCGAGGGTTCACTGTATGTATAAGACCAAGACCTACAAAAAAGTCTCTTGGAGCAATGAGCTAGGTTTTACAGGAAGTCGGCCATTTTGAATTTACTTAAAAGGGGGCGGGTCACCACAATGGACTTTGTGTAGAAATTATTATTGGGGCCCGAGCAGCGACCGCGGCGAGGTCCCTATTGTTTTTGTAGAAAATATTATTACTTTTATTATTATTATTATTATTATTATTAGGGCCTGAGCAGCGACCGCTGCGAAGTCCCTATTGTTTTTGTAGAAATTATTATTATTATTTTTCCGATTGTTCGATCGCATTTTTGACCCCCGAAACATGCACAAAAACTCACCAAACCTGGCAGTCTCATCGGGCATGGCGAAAAATTTGATATTTTAACGTCTAATATGAACAGGAAGTGAGTTATGAATTTTTGAAAGTCCGACTTTTGCCCTTTTTTGCATGTTTACAGGGGTCATTCTTTTGCACCCTGATCCTAAAGGCTTCATCTGATTGCCTTAAAATTCTGTCTGTAGCATCTGAAGACCTGGCACAAACACTGGGGCTAAAAATTTTTGTTTCCGAAATACTATATGACGGGGGCGGGGCATCAAAGTTTTCACTTAAGATTTCCTTCGCCGCAATGGACAAAATGCTTAATAACTCTCCTGCACATGCTGCTAAAAATCCAAAACTTCACATGTACATAAAGAGTCTGTACCTGAAGACATCTATATGTTTATATTCAGTTATACACCTTGCGCCAATCAATATCATTTTTTACATTTTGACGTACTGCACGGTGCCCTTTTAACGAATCTGATTGAAAATTGGCTAGAAAAGACTCAAGACATTGATCTTACTCTATCCCTATTTTTGTGACTTTCCTTCGAAGGGCGTGGCTATTACGGTGCCGCAGAGTCTGATTATTCTCCGTGGCAACAAAAGTTCCTGCAAAATGATTCAGATGATCCATCTTCTCGAAATTTTTCACATTTGAGGATATTCAGGCCCTGAAGACGGCTGCCAACTTATTTTTGATCGCAGTGGTAGCGCCACCAACTGGTTAAAACAAATATAAATTATTTTCGTTGATGTTTTTCTCCGGGCATGTTAACAAAATCTACCTTATATTTGCTCGGATGAGTGTTTAGGCCTTGAGCATGTCACAATACGAAAGTCTTTCGCCTTCTTCAGAGTGTCACATGATGGTGTCTTGTGACCCGCCTTTATCAGCTGATGTTCCATGAGGGCGTGACTTACCTGTCACAAGAATGAAGGCAAGTCACGCCCCCCGCTGTCCGTTCACTCCGCCAAGATGCTGGTCCAGGTGGTAGAGAGGATGAAGGCTCCCTTGTCTCTGTTCATGGTTTTTATGCCTCGCTTGCAGATCTCAATGGCCTCTCTGATCCAGCGCTGTTGTTTGTTCTCTTCTGTGCGGATGACCCTGCCCTTCTCCCGGTCCATGATGTGGTTTTCCCTTTTGCAGTGGTCAGTGATTGCTGATTTGTAATGTTCATGTTGTGCTTGTTCTTTTACTGCTCTGATTTTTTTCATTTTTTTGACAGGTAAGTCACACCCTCATGGAACATCAGCTCAAGACACCATCATGCGACACTCTGAAGTAGGCGAAAGACTCGCCGAAACATGTCAGGTAAAAAATTAACCTAAAACATAATTGTCTGCTTTTAATGAATCAGTCAAATATCAATAATAAGAAGACAAAATGAACCTAATACAAATAAATGAATGCTTAATAACTCCCCTGCACATGCTCCTAAAAATCCAAACCTTCACCTGTAAATAAAACGTCCCGACCTGAAGACATCTTAATGTTATTATTTTGTTATACACACAGTGCCGCCAAGTGGAATCAAAAATTTGTTTTTATTTTAATTGTCACGTACTGCACGGTGCCCTTTCGACGAATCCGACTGAAAATTAGTCAGAAAAGACTCAAGACAATGATCTTACTCTCTGCCGAATTTTGTGACGTTTTGGCAAAAGGCGTGGCTATTACGGTGCTGAAAAGTCCGATTGTACTCTGTGGCAACAAAAGCTCCAGCAACATGACTCAGATGATCCTATCTTCTCGAAGTTGCACACATTTGAGGATACTTCAGCCCTGAAGACATCTACCAACTTATTTTTCATCGTAGTAGTAGCGCCCCCAACTGGTAAAAGCTAATACAAGTTATTTTCTTGGATGTTTTTCTCCGTGCAACTCAACAAGGTCGCCCTCATATATGCTCGGATGACTGTTTCGGCCATGAGGATGTCACAATACGAAATTCGTCCTTTTTCATGAAAACTTGTGGGAGTGGCATTGCACTGTTCGGCAATAAAACAAAGCTGATTATGAGGTTCTAAATATGAACGACAACTCGTGAAACTTTACACACACATCAGGCCGAGCAAATTTATCAATATTTTATACGTTAGTTGTGCAGCTTTTTTGAAATGGCTCGCCATGGCCCTCGAGAAATGTTCAAAAAAGCAGCCCTGGTTGAGTGTTTCACCTCGCTTTTTGTAAATTTTATGGAGTACAGTGAACCCTCGGTTATCGCGGTTAATGGGGACCGAGACCACCCGCGAAAACTGAAAATCCGCAAAGTAGCGGCGCACCTTCAAAAATGCTTAAAAAAAATATATAATAAATATATAAATATATATATATATATATATATATATATATATATATATATATATATATATACGGGGGGAGAGAGAGAGAGAGAGAGTGAAATTCATGTTATAACAAAAAAAACAAATTATTATTAAAACTTATTATTTTTTTATTCCCCAACTATCTTTTTGTATTTATTTAATTACTCCGACTTTTACCTGCTGGTACGCCGTCCGGTGTGCCCTGTGAAATGAAAGGTGGCATTCTTTATTTATTTATTCATTTATTCATTCATAACTGACAGCCTCGCGCTCCGCTTGTGCCCGGCAGAAGAGGTGCTCCAATTCGGCTTAACTGTGACACACGCCCGCCCTCCTCCCCCGGAGCTTCCATTCGGTTAAACTTAGGGGCCGCTTGGCACCGCCCGTGCCCGGGGAAGGTGCTCCTCTTCGGCTTACTGTGACGCGAGCATGCCCTCCTCCTCCGGAGCTTCCATTCGGTTAAACTTAGGGGCCGCTTGGAACCGCCCGTGCCCGGGGAAGGTGCTCCTCTTCGGCTTACTGTGACGCGAGCATGCCCTCCTCCTCCGGAGCTTCCATTCGGTTAAACTCAGGGGCCGCTTGGAACCGCCCGTGCCCGGGGAAGGTGCTCCTCTACGGCTTAACTGCCACGCACGCCGGCCGGAGCTCTGGTACGGTCCGAACCGCGCGAAACGTCGCCACCGATCGTGTCCGGGGGAACGTGCTCTTCTTCGTCCACTCTCCTCTTCGCCCACGCTCTTCTTCGGCGCACGCCGGCCGTCTAACCGCTCCAGCGCCCCGTCGTGCCGCTCGGCGAAACTACAATGCCCCCGAATATTTTTTAGACCCGCGAAGCACTGAACCCGCGAAAGGTGAACCTCGAAGTAGCGAGGGTTCACTGTATGTATAAGACCAAGACCTACAAAAAAGTCTCTTGGAGCAATGAGCTAGGTTTTACAGGAAGTCGGCCATTTTGAATTTACTTAAAAGGGGGCGGGTCTCCACAATGGACTTTGTGTAGAAATTATTATTGGGGCCCGAGCAGCGACCGCGGCGAGGTCCCTATTGTTTTTGTAGAAAATATTATTACTTTTATTATTATTATTATTATTATTATTATTATTATTAGGGCCTGAGCAGCGACCGCTGCGAAGTCCCTATTGTTTTTGTAGAAATTATTATTATTATTATTTTTCCGATTGTTCGATCGCATTTTTGACCCCCGAAACATGCACAAAAACTCACCAAACTTGGCAGTCTCATCGGGCATGGCGAAAAATTTGATATTTTTTCACGTCTAATATGAACAGGAAGTGAGTTATGAATTTTTGAAAGTCCGACTTTTGCCCTTTTTTGCATGTTTACAGGGGTCATTCTTTTGCACCCTGATCCTAAAGGCTTCATCTGATTGCCTTAAAGTTCTGTCTGGAGCATCTTAAGACCTGGGACAAACACTGGGGCTAAAATTTTTTGTTTCCGAAATACTATATGACGGGGGCGGGGCTTCAAAGTTTTCACTTAAGATTTCCTTCGCCGCAATGGACAAAATGCTTAATAACTCTCCTGCCCGTGCTGCTAAAAATCCAAAACTTCACATGTACATAAAGAGTCGGTACCTGAAGACATCTATATGTTTATATTCAGTTATACACCTTGCGCCAATCAATATAAATGTTTACATTTTGACGTACTGCACAGTGCCCTTTTAACGAATCCGACTGAAAATTGGCTAGAAAAGACTCAAGACATTGATCTTACTCTATCCCTATTTTTATGACTTTCCTTCAAAGGGCGTGGCTATTACGGTGCCGCAGAGTCTGATTATTCTCCGTGGCAACAAAAGTTCCTGCAAAATGATTCAGATGATCCATCTTCTGGAAATCTTTCACATTTGAGGATATTCAGGCCCTGAAGACGGCTGCCAACTTATTTTTGATCGCAGTGGTAGCGCCACCAACTGGTTAAAACAAATACAAATTATTTTCGTTGATGTTTTTCTCCGGGCAGGTTAACAAAATCTACCTTATATTTGCTCGGATGAGTGTTTAGGCCTTGAGCATGTCACAATACGAAAGTCTTTCGCCTTCTTCAGAGTGTCACATGATGGTGTCTTGTGACCCGTCTTTATCAGCTGATGTTCCATGAGGGCGTGACTTACCTGTCACAAGAATGAAGGCAAGTCACGCCCCCCGCTGTCCGTTCACTCCGCCAAGATGCTGGTCCAGGTGGTAGAGAGGATGAAGGCTCCCTTGTCTCTGTTCATGGTTTTTATGCCTCGCTTGCAGATCTCAATGGCCTCTCTGATCCAGCGCTGTTGTTTGTTCTCTTCTGTGCGGATGACCCTGCCCTTCTCCCGGTCCATGATGTGGTTTTCCCTTTTGCAGTGGTCAGTGATTGCTGATTTGTAATGTTCATGTTGTGCTTGTTCTTTTACTGCTCTGATTTTTTCATTTTTTTGACAGGTAAGTCACACCCTCATGGAACATCAGCTCAAGACACCATCATGCGACACTCTGAAGAAGGCGAAAGACTCGCCGAAACATGTCAGGTAAAAAATTAACCTAAAACATAATTGTCTGCTTTTAATGAATCAGTCAAATATCAATAATAAGAAGACAAAATGAACCTAATACAAATAAATGAATGCTTAATAACTCCCCTGCACATGCTCCTAAAAATCCAAACCTTCACCTGTAAATAAAACGTCCCGACCTGAAGACATCTTAATGTTATTATTTTGTTATACACACAGTGCCGCCAAGTGGAATCAAAAATTTGTTTTTATTTTAATTTTCACGTACTGCATGGTGCCCTTTTGACGAATCCGACTGAAAATTAGTCAGAAAAGACTTAAGACAATGATCTTACTCTCTGCCGAATTTTGTGACGTTTTGGCAAAAGGCGTGGCTATTAAGGTGCTGAAAAGTCCGATTGTACTCTGTGGCAACAAAAGCTCCGGCAACATGACTCAGATGATCCTATCTTCTCGAAGTTGTACACATTTGAGGATACTTCAGCCCTGAAGACATCTACCAACTTATTTTACATCGTAGTAGTAGCGCCACCAACTGGTAAAAGCTAATACAAGTTATTTTCTTGGATGTTTTTCTCCGTGCAACTCAACAAGGTCGCCCTCATATATGCTCGGATGACTGTTTCGGCCATGAGGATGTCACAATACGAAATTCGTGATTTTTCGTGAAAAGTTGTGGGAGTGGCATTGCACTGTTCAGCAATAAAACAAAGCTGATTATGAGGTTCTAAATATGAACGACAACTCGTAAAACTTTACACACACATCAGGCCGAGCAAATTTATCAATATTTTATACGTTAGTTGTGCAGCTTTTTTGAAATGGCTCGCCATGGCCCTCGAGAAATATTAAAAAAAAGCAGCTCTGGTTGAGTGTTTCACCTCGCTTTTTGTAAATTTTATGGAGTACAGTGAACCCTCGGTTATCGCGGTTAATGGGGACCGAGACCACCCGCGAAAACTGAAAATCCGCGAAGTAGCGGCGCACCTTCAAAAATGCTTAAAAAAAAAATACAATATATATAATAAATATATAAATATATATATATATATATATATATATATATATATATACGGGGAGAGAGAGAGTGAAATTCATGTTATAACAAAAAAAACAAATTATTATTAAAACGTATTATTTTTTTATTCCCCAGCCATTCTTTTTGTATTTATTTAATTACTCCGACTTTTACCTGCTGGTACGCCGTCCGGTGTGCCCTGTGAAATGAAAGGTGGCATTCTTTATTTATTTATTCATTTATTCATTCATAACTGACAGCCTCGCGCTCCGCTCGTGCCCGGGCAGAAGAGGTGCTCCAATTTGGCTTAACTGTGACACACGCCCGTCCTCCTCCCCCGGAGCTTCCATTCGGTTAAACTTAGGGGCCGCTTGACACCGCCCGTGCCCGGGGAAGGTGCTCCTCTTCGGCTTACTGTGACGCGAGCATGCCCTCCTCCTCCGGAGCTTCCATTCGGTTAAACTTAGGGGCCGCTTGGCACTGCCCGTGCCCGGGGAAGGTGCTCCTCTACGGCTTAACTGCCACGCACGCTGGCCGGAGCTCTGGTACGGTCCGAACCGCGCGAAACGTCGCCACCGATCGTGTCCGGGGGAACGTGCTCTTCTTCGTCCACTCTCCTCTTCGCCCACGCTCTTCTTCGGCGCACGCCGGCCGTCTAACCGCTCCAGCGCCCCGTCGTGCCGCTCGGCGAAACTACAATGCCCCCGAATATTTTTTAGACCCGCGAAGCACTGAACCCGCGAAAGGTGAACCGCGAAGTAGCGAGGGTTCACTGTATGTATAAGACCAAGACCTACAAAAAAGTCTCTTGGAGCAATGAGCTAGGTTTTACAGGAAGTCGGCCATTTTGAATTTACTTAAAAGGGGGCGGGTCACCACAATGGACTTTGTGTAGAAATTATTATTGGGGCCCGAGCAGCGACCGTGGCGAGGTCCCTATTGTTTTTGTAGAAAATATTATTACTTTTATTATTATTATTATTATTATTATTAGGGCCTGAGCAGCGACCGCTGCGAAGTCCCTATTGTTTTTGTTGAAATTATTATTATTATTATTTTTCCGATTGTTCGATTGCATTTTTGACCCCTGAAACATGCACAAAAACTCACCAAACTTGGCAGTCTCATCGGGCATGGCGAAAAATTTGATATTTTAACGTCTAATATGAACAGGAAGTGAGTTATGAATTTTTGAAAGTCCGACTTTTGCCCTTTTTTGCATGTTTACAGGGGTCATTCTTTTGCACCCTGATCCTAAAGGCTTCATCTGATTGCCTTAAAATTCTGTCTGTAGCATCTGAAGACCTGGCACAAACACTGGGGCTAAAATTTTTTGTTTCCGAAATACTATATGACGGGGGCGGGGCATCAAAGTTTTCACTTAAGATTTCCTTCGCCGCAATGGACAAAATGCTTAATAACTCTCCTGCACATGCTGCTAAAAATCCAAAACTTCACATGTACATAAAGAGTCTGTACCTGAAGACATCTATATGTTTATATTCAGTTATACACCTTGCGCCAATCAATATCATTTTTTACATTTTGACGTACTGCACGGTGCCCTTTTAACGAATCTGATTGAAAATTGGCTAGAAAAGACTCAAGACATTGATCTTACTCTATCCCTATTTTTGTGACTTTCCTTCGAAGGGCGTGGCTATTACGGTGCCGCAGAGTCTGATTATTCTCCGTGGCAACAAAAGTTCCTGCAAAATGATTCAGATGATCCATCTTCTCGAAATTTTTCACATTTGAGGATATTCAGGCCCTGAAGACGGCTGCCAACTTATTTTTGATCGCAGTGGTAGCGCCACCAACTGGTTAAAACAAATACAAATCATTTTCATTGATTTTTTTCTCCGGGCAGGTTAACAAAATCTACCTTACATTTGCTCGGATGAGTGTTTAGGCCTTGAGGATGTCACAATACGAAAGTCTTTCGCCTTCTTCAGAGTGTCACATGATGGTGTCTTGTGGCCCGTCTTTATCAGCTGATGTTCCATGAGGGCGTGACTTGCCTGTCACAAGAATGAAGGCAAGTCACGCCCCCCGCTGTCCGTTCACTCCGCCAAAATGCTGCTCCAGGTGGTAGAGAGGATGAAGGCTCCCTTGTCTCTGTTCATGGTTTTTATGCCTCGCTTGCAGATCTCAATGGCCTCTCTGATCCAGCGCTGTTGTTTGTTCTCTTCGGTGCGGATGACCCTGCCCTCCTCCCGGTCCATGATGTGGTTTTCCCTTTTGCAGTGGTCAGTGATTGCTGATTTGTAATGTTCATGTTGTGCTTGTTCTTTTACTGCTCTGATTTTTCATTTTTTTGACAGGTAAGTCACACCCTCATGGAACATCAGCTGATAAAGACGGGTCTCAAGACACCATCATGCGACACTCTGAAGAAGGCGAAAGACTCGCCGAAACATGTCAGGTAAAAAATTAACCTAAAACATAATTGTCTGCTTTTAATGAATCAGTCAAATATCAATAATAAGAAGACAAAATGAACCTAATACAAATAAATGAATGCTTAATAACTCCCCTGCACATGCTCCTAAAAATCCAAACCTTCACCTGTAAATAAAACGTCCCGACCTGAAGACATCTTAATGTTATTATTTTGTTATACACACAGTGCCGCCAAGTGGAATCAAAAATTTGTTTTTATTTAAATTTTCACATACTGCACGGTGCCCTTTTGACGAATCCGACTGAAAATTAGTCAGAAAAGACTCAAGACAATGATCTTACTCTCTGCCGAATTTTGTGACGTTTTGGCAAAAGGCGTGGCTATTAAGGTGCTGAAAAGTCCGATTGTACTCTGTGGCAACAAAAGCTCCGGCAACATGACTCAGATGATCCTATCTTCTCGAAGTTGTACACATTTGAGGATACTTCAGCCCTGAAGACATCTACCAACTTATTTTACATCGTAGTAGTAGCGCCACCAACTGGTAAAAGCTAATACAAGTTATTTTCTTGGATGTTTTTCTCCGTGCAACTCAACAAGGTCGCCCTCATATATGCTCGGATGACTGTTTCGGCCATGAGGATGTCACAATACGAAATTCGTGATTTTTCGTGAAAAGTTGTGGGAGTGGCATTGCACTGTTCGGCAATAAAATAAAGCTGATTATGAGGTTCTAAATATGAACGACAACTCGTAAAACTTTACACACACATCAGGCCGAGCAAATTTATCAATATTTTATACGTTAGTTGTGCAGCTTTTTTGAAATGGCTCGCCATGGCCCTCGAGAAATGTTAAAAAAAAGCAGCTCTGGTTGAGTGTTTCACCTCACTTTTTGTAAATTTTATGGAGTACAGTGAACCCTCGGTTATCGCGGTTAATGGGGACCGAGACCACCCGCGAAAACTGAAAATCCGCGAAGTAGCGGCGCACCTTCAAAAATGCTTAAAAAAAATATACAATATATATCATAAATATATAAATATATATATATATATATATATATATATATATACGGGGAGAGAGAGAGTGAAATTCATGTTATAACAAAAAAACCAAATTATTATTAAAACGTATTATTTTTTTATTCCCCAGCCATTCTTTTTGTATTTATTTAATTACTCCGACTTTTACCTGCTGGTACGCCGTCCGGTGTGCCCTGTGAAATGAAAGGTGGCATTCTTTATTTATTTATTCATTTATTCATTCATAACTGACAGCCTCGCGCTCCGCTCGTGCCCGGGCAGAAGAGGTGCTCCAATTTGGCTTAACTGTGACACACGCCCGTCCTCCTCCGTCCGGAGCTTCCATTCGGTTAAACTTAGGGGCCGCTTGGCACCGCCCGTGCCCGGGGTAGGTGCTCCTCTTCGGCTTACTGTGACGCGAGCATGCCCTCCTCCTCCGGAGCTTCCATTCGGTTAAACTTAGGGGCCGCTTGGAACCGCCCGTGCCCGGGGAAGGTGCTCCTCTTCGGCTTACTGTGACGCGAGCATGCCCTCCTCCTCCGGAGCTTCCATTCGGTTAAACTTAGGGGCCGCTTGGCACCGCCCGTGCCCGGGGAAGGTGCTCCTCTACGGCTTAACTGCCACGCACGCTGGCCGGAGCTCTGGTACGGTCCGAACCGCGCGAAACGTCGCCACCGATCGTGTCCGGGGGAACGTGCTCTTCTTCGTCCACTCTCCTCTTCGCCCACGCTCTTCTTCGGCGCACGCCGGCCGTCTAACCGCTCCAGCGCCCCGTCGTGCCGCTCGGCGAAACTACAATGCCCCCGAATATTTTTTAGACCCGCGAAGCACTGAACCTGCGAAAGGTGAACCGCGAAGTAGCGAGGGTTCACTGTATGTATAAGACCAAGACCTACAAAAAAGTCTCTTGGAGCAATGAGCTAGGTTTTACAGGAAGTCGGCCATTTTGAATTTACTTAAAAGGGGGCGGGTCACCACAATGGACTTTGTGTAGAAATTATTATTGGGGCCCGAGCAGCGACCGCGGCGAGGTCCCTATTGTTTTTGGAGAAAATATTATTACTTTTATTATTATTATTATTATTATTATTAGGGCCTGAGCAGCGACCGCTGCGAAGTCCCTATTGTTTTTGTAGAAATTATTATTATTATTTTTCCGATTGTTCGATCGCATTTTTGACCCCCGAAACATGCACAAAAACTCACCAAACTTGGCAGTCTCATCGGGCATGGCGAAAAATTTGATATTTTAACGTCTAATATGAACAGGAAGTGAGTTATGAATTTTTGAAAGTCCGACTTTTGCCCTTTTTTGCATGTTTACAGGGGTCATTCTTTTGCACCCTGATCCTAAAGGCTTCATCTGATTGCCTTAAAATTCTGTCTGTAGCATCTGAAGACCTGGCACAAACACTGGGGCTAAAATTTTTTGTTTCCGAAATACTATATGACGGGGGCGGGGCATCAAAGTTTTCACTTAAGATTTCCTTCGCCGCAATGGACAAAATGCTTAATAACTCTCCTGCACATGCTGCTAAAAATCCAAAACTTCACATGTACATAAAGAGTCTGTACCTGAAGACATCTATATGTTTATATTCAGTTATACACCTTGCGCCAATCAATATCATTTTTTACATTTTGACGTACTGCACGGTGCCCTTTTAACGAATCTGATTGAAAATTGGCTAGAAAAGACTCAAGACATTGATCTTACTCTATCCCTATTTTTGTGACTTTCCTTCGAAGGGCGTGGCTATTACGGTGCCGCAGAGTCTGATTATTCTCCGTGGCAACAAAAGTTCCTGCAAAATGATTCAGATGATCCATCTTCTCGAAATTTTTCACATTTGAGGATATTCAGGCCCTGAAGACGGCTGCCAACTTATTTTTGATCGCAGTGGTAGCGCCACCAACTGGTTAAAACAAATACAAATTATTTTCGTTGATGTTTTTCTCCGGGCAGGTTAACAAAATCTACCTTATATTTGCTCGGATGAGTGTTTAGGCCTTGAGGATGTCACAATACGAAAGTCTTTCGCCTTCTTCAGAGTGTCACATGATGGTGTCTTGTGACCCGTCTTTATCAGCTGATGTTCCATGAGGGCGTGACTTACCTGTCGCAAGAATGAAGGCAAGTCACGCCCCCCGCTGTCCGTTCACTCCGCCAAAATGCTGCTCCAGGTGGTAGAGAGGATGAAGGCTCCCTTGTCTCTGTTCATGGTTTTTATGCCTCGCTTGCAGATCTCAATGGCCTCTCTGATCCAGCGCTGTTGTTTGTTCTCTTCGGTGCGGATGACCCTGCCCTTCTCCCGGTCCATGATGTGGTTTTCCCTTTTGCAGTGGTCAGTGATTGCTGATTTGTAATGTTCATGTTGTGCTTGTTCTTTTACTGCTCTGATTTTTCATTTTTTTGACAGGTAAGTCACACCCTCATGGAACATCAGCTGATAAAGACGGGTCTCAAGACACCATCATGCGACACTCTGAAGAAGGCGAAAGACTCGCCGAAACATGTCAGGTAAAAAATTAACCTAAAACATAATTGTCTGCTTTTAATGAATCAGTCAAATATCAATAATAAGAAGACAAAATGAACCTAATACAAATAAATGAATGCTTAATAACTCCCCTGCACATGCTCCTAAAAATCCAAACCTTCACCTGTAAATAAAACGTCCCGACCTGAAGACATCTTAATGTTATTATTTTGTTATACACACAGTGCCGCCAAGTGGAATCAAAAATTTGTTTTTATTTTAATTTTCACGTACTGCACGGTGCCCTTTCGACGAATCCGACTGAAAATTAGTCAGAAAAGACTCAAGACAATGATCTTACTCTCTGCCGAATTTTGTGACGTTTTGGCAAAAGGCGTGGCTATTACGGTGCTGAAAAGTCCGATTGTACTCTGTGGCAACAAAAGCTCCAGCAACATGACTCAGGTGATCCTATCTTCTCGAAGTTGCACACATTTGAGGATACTTAAGCCCTGAAGACATCTACCAACTTATTTTTCATCGTAGTAGTAGCGCCACCAACTGGTAAAAGCTAATACAAGTTATTTTCTTGGATGTTTTTCTCCGTGCAACTCAACAAGGTCGCCCTCATATATGCTCGGATGACTGTTTCGGCCATGAGGATGTCACAATACGAAATTCGTCCTTTTTCATGAAAAGTTGTGGGAGTGGCATTGCACTGTTCGGCAATAAAACAAAGCTGATTATGAGGTTCTAAATATGAACGACAACTCGTGAAACTTTACACACACATCAGGCCGAGCAAATTTATCAATATTTTATACGTTAGTTGTGCAGCTTTTTTGAAATGGCTCGCCATGGCCCTCGAGAAATGTTCAAAAAAGCAGCCCTGGTTGAGTGTTTCACCTCGCTTTTTGTAAATTTTATGGAGTACAGTGAACCCTCGGTTATCGCGGTTAATGGGGACCGAGACCACCCGCAAAAACTGAAAATCCGCGAAGTAGCGGCGCACCTTCAAAAATGCTTAAAAAAAATATACAATATATATAATAAATATATAAATATATATATATATATATATATATATATATATATATATATATATATATATATATATATATATATATATATATATATATATATATACGGGGGGAGAGAGAGAGACAGAGAGTGAAATTCATGTTATAACAAAAAAAACAAATTATTATTAAAACTTATTATTTTTTTATTCCCCAACCATTCTTTTTGTATTTATTTAATTACTCCGACTTTTACCTGCTGGTACGCCGTCCGGTGTGCCCTGTGAAATGAAAGGTGGCATTCTTTATTTATTCATTCATTTATTCATTCATAACTGACAGCCTCGCGCTCCGCTCGTGCCCGGGCAGAAGAGGTGCTCCAATTCGGCTTCACTGTGACACACGCCCGCCCTCCTCCCCCGGAGCTTCCATTCGGTTAAACTTAGGGGCCGCTTGGCACCGCCCGTGCCCGGGGAAGGTGCTCCTCTTCGGCTTACTGTGACGCGAGCATGCCCTCCTCCTGCGGAGCTTCCATTCGGTTAAACTTAGGGGCCGCTTGGAACCGCCCGTGCCCGGGGAAGGTGCTCCTCTTCGGCTTACTGTGACGCGAGCATGCCCTCCTCCTCCGGAGCTTCCATTCGGTTAAACTTAGGGGCCGCTTGGCACCGCCCGTGCCCGGGGAAGGTGCTCCTCTACGGCTTAACTGCCACGCACGCCGGCCGGAGCTCTGGTACGGTCCGAACCGCGCGAAACGTCGCCACCGATCGTGTCCGGGGGAACGTGCTCTCTTCGTCCACTCTCCTCTTCGCCCACGCTCTTCTTCGGCGCACGCCGGCCGTCTAACTGCTCCAGCGCCCCGTCGTGCCGCTCGGCGAAACTACAATGCCCCCGAATATTTTTTAGACCCGCGAAGCACTGAACCCGCGAAAGGTGAACCGCGAAGTAGTGAGGGTTCACTGTATGTATAAGACCAAGACCTACAAAAAAGTCTCTTGGAGCAATGAGCTAGGTTTTACAGGAAGTCGGCCATTTTGAATTTACTTAAAAGGGGGCGGGTCACCACAATGGACTTTGTGTAGAAATGATTATTGGGGCCCGAGCAGCGACCGCGGCGAGGTCCCTATTGTTTTTGTAGAAATTATTATTATTATTATTTTTCCGATTGTTCGATCGCATTTTTGACCCCCGAAACATGCACAAAAACTCACCAAACTTGGCAGTCTCATCGGGCATGGCGAAAAATTTGATATTTTAACGTCTAATATGAACAGGAAGTGAGTTATGAATTTTTGAAAGTCCGATTTTTGCCCTTTTTTGCATGTTTACAGGGGTCATTCTTTTGCACCCTGATCCTAAAGGCTTCATCTGATTGCCTTAAAATTCTGTCTGGAGCATCTTAAGACCTGGGACAAACACTGGGGCTAAAAATTTTTGTTTCCGAAATACTATATGACGGGGGCGGGGCTTCAAAGTTTTCACTTAAGATTTCCTTCGCCGCAATGGACAAAATGCTTAATAACTCTCCTGCACGTGCTGCTAAAAATCCAAAACTTCACATGTACATAAAGAGTCGGTACCTGAAGACATCTATATGTTTATATTCAGTTATACACCTTGCGCCAATCAATATCATTTTTTACATTTTGACGTACTGCACGGTGCCCTTTTAACGAATCTGATTGAAAATTGGCTAGAAAAGACTCAAGACATTGATCTTACTCTATCCCTATTTTTGTGACTTTCCTTCGAAGGGCGTGGCTATTACGGTGCCGCAGAGTCTGATTATTCTCCGTGGCAACAAAAGTTCCTGCAAAATGATTCAGATGATCCATCTTCTCGAAATTTTTCACATTTGAGGATATTCAGGCCCTGAAGACGGCTGCCAACTTATTTTTGATCGCAGTGGTAGCGCCACCAACTGGTTAAAACAAATACAAATTATTTTCGTTGATTTTTTTCTCCGGGCAGGTTAACAAAATCTACCTTACATTTGCTCGGATGAGTGTTTAGGCCTTGAGGATGTCACAATACGAAAGTCTTTCGCCTTCTTCAGAGTGTCACATGATGGTGTCTTGTGGCCCGTCTTTATCAGCTGATGTTCCATGAGGGCGTGACTTACCTGTCACAAGAATGAAGGCAAGTCACGCCCCCCGCTGTCCGTTCACTCCGCCAAAATGCTGCTCCAGGTGGTAGAGAGGATGAAGGCTCCCTTGTCTCTGTTCATGGTTTTTATGCCTCGCTTGCAGATCTCAATGGCCTCTCTGATCCAGCGCTGTTGTTTGTTCTCTTCGGTGCGGATGACCCTGCCCTTCTCCCGGTCCATGATGTGGTTTTCCCTTTTGCAGTGGTCAGTGATTGCTGATTTGTAATGTTCATGTTGTGCTTGTTCTTTTACTGCTCTGATTTTTCATTTTTTTGACAGGTAAGTCACACCCTCATGGAACATCAGCTGATAAAGACGGGTCTCAAGACACCATCATGCGACACTCTGAAGAAGGCGAAAGACTCGCCGAAACATGTCAGGTAAAAAATTAACCTAAAACATAATTGTCTGCTTTTAATGAATCAGTCAAATATCAATAATAAGAAGACAAAATGAACCTAATACAAATAAATGAATGCTTAATAACTCCCCTGCACATGCTCCTAAAAATCCAAACCTTCACCTGTAAATAAAACGTCCCGACCTGAATACATCTTAATGTTATTATTTTGTTATACACACAGTGCCGCCAAGTGGAATCAAAAATTTGTTTTTATTTTAATTTTCACGTACTGCACGGTGCCCTTTCGACGAATCCGACTGAAAATTAGTCAGAAAAGACTCAAGACAATGATCTTACTCTCTGCCGAATTTTGTGACGTTTTGGCAAAAGGCGTGGCTATTACGGTGCTGAAAAGTCCGATTGTACTCTGTGGCAACAAAAGCTCCAGCAACATGACTCAGGTGATCCTATCTTCTCGAAGTTGCACACATTTGAGGATACTTAAGCCCTGAAGACATCTACCAACTTATTTTTCATCGTAGTAGTAGCGCCACCAACTGGTAAAAGCTAATACAAGTTATTTTCTTGGATGTTTTTCTCCGTGCAACTCAACAAGGTCGCCCTCATATATGCTCGGATGACTGTTTCGGCCATGAGGATGTCACAATACGAAATTCGTCCTTTTTCATGAAAAGTTGTGGGAGTGGCATTGCACTGTTCGGCAATAAAACAAAGCTGATTATGAGGTTCTAAATATGAACGACAACTCGTGAAACTTTACACACACATCAGGCCGAGCAAATTTATCAATATTTTATACGTTAGTTGTGCAGCTTTTTTGAAATGGCTCGCCATGGCCCTCGAGAAATGTTCAAAAAAGCAGCCCTGGTTGAGTGTTTCACCTCGCTTTTTGTAAATTTTATGGAGTACAGTGAACCCTCGGTTATCGCGGTTAATGGGGACCGAGACCACCCGCAAAAACTGAAAATCCGCGAAGTAGCGGCGCACCTTCAAAAATGCTTAAAAAAAATATACAATATATATAATAAATATATAAATATATATATATATATATATATATATATATATATATATATATATATACGGGGGGAGAGAGAGAGACAGAGAGTGA
Source organism: Idiotropiscis lumnitzeri (assembly GCF_059441095.1). Taxonomy (NCBI): domain Eukaryota; kingdom Metazoa; phylum Chordata; class Actinopteri; order Syngnathiformes; family Syngnathidae; genus Idiotropiscis; species Idiotropiscis lumnitzeri. Next base: position 1,704,382 of record NW_028283570.1, read on the forward strand.
AATTCATGTTATAACAAAAAAAACAAATTATTATTAAAACTTATTATTTTTTTATTCCCCAACCATTCTTTTTGTATTTATTTAATTACTCCGACTTTTACCTGCTGGTACGCCGTCCGGTGTGCCCTGTGAAATGAAAGGTGGCATTCTTTATTTATTCATTCATTTATTCATTCATAACTGACAGCCTCGCGCTCCGCTCGTGCCCGGGCAGAAGAGGTGCTCCAATTCGGCTTCACTGTGACACACGCCCGCCCTCCTCCCCCGGAGCTTCCATTCGGTTAAACTTAGGGGCCGCTTGGCACCGCCCGTGCCCGGGGAAGGTGCTCCTCTTCGGCTTACTGTGACGCGAGCATGCCCTCCTCCTGCGGAGCTTCCATTCGGTTAAACTTAGGGGCCGCTTGGAACCGCCCGTGCCCGGGGAAGGTGCTCCTCTTCGGCTTACTGTGACGCGAGCATGCCCTCCTCCTCCGGAGCTTCCATTCGGTTAAACTTAGGGGCCGCTTGGCACCGCCCGTGCCCGGGAAAGGTGCTCCTCTACGGCTTAACTGCCACGCACGCCGGCCGGAGCTCTGGTACGGTCCGAACCGCGCGAAACGTCGCCACCGATCGTGTCCGGGGGAACGTGCTCTCTTCGTCCACTCTCCTCTTCGCCCACGCTCTTCTTCGGCGCACGCCGGCCGTCTAACTGCTCCAGCGCCCCGTCGTGCCGCTCGGCGAAACTACAATGCCCCCGAATATTTTTTAGACCCGCGAAGCACTGAACCCGCGAAAGGTGAACCGCGAAGTAGCGAGGGTTCACTGTATGTATAAGACCAAGACCTACAAAAAAGTCTCTTGGAGCAATGAGCTAGGTTTTACAGGAAGTCGGCCATTTTGAATTTACTTAAAAGGGGGCGGGTCACCACAATGGACTTTGTGTAGAAATTATTATTGGGGCCCGAGCAGCGACCGCGGCGAGGTCCCTATTGTTTTTGTAGAAATTATTATTATTATTATTTTTCCGATTGTTCGATCGCATTTTTGACCCCCGAAACATGCACAAAAACTCACCAAACTTGGCAGTCTCATCGGGCATGGCGAAAAATTTGATATTTTAACGTCTAATATGAACAGGAAGTGAGTTATGAATTTTTGAAAGTCCGATTTTTGCCCTTTTTTGCATGTTTACAGGGGTCATTCTTTTGCACCCTGATCCTAAAGGCTTCATCTGATTGCCTTAAAATTCTGTCTGGAGCATCTTAAGACCTGGGACAAACACTGGGGCTAAAAATTTTTGTTTCCGAAATACTATATGACGGGGGCGGGGCTTCAAAGTTTTCACTTAAGATTTCCTTCGCCGCAATGGACAAAATGCTTAATAACTCTCCTGCACGTGCTGCTAAAAATCCAAAACTTCACATGTACATAAAGAGTCGGTACCTGAAGACATCTATATGTTTATATTCAGTTATACACCTTGCGCCAATCAATATCATTTTTTACATTTTGACGTACTGCACGGTGCCCTTTTAACGAATCTGATTGAAAATTGGCTAGAAAAGACTCAAGACATTGATCTTACTCTATCCCTATTTTCGTGACTTTCCTTCGAAGGGCGTGGCTATTACGGTGCCGCAGAGTCTGATTATTCTCCGTGGCAACAAAAGTTCCTGCAAAATGATTCAGATGATCCATCTTCTCGAAATTTTTCACATTTGAGGATATTCAGGCCCTGAAGACGGCTGCCAACTTATTTTTGATCGCAGTGGTAGCGCCACCAACTGGTTAAAACAAATACAAATTATTTTCGTTGATGTTTTTCTCCGGGCAGGTTAACAAAATCTACCTTATATTTGCTCGGATGAGTGTTTAGGCCTTGAGGATGTCACAATACGAAAGTCTTTCGCCTTCTTCAGAGTTTCACATGATGGTGTCTTGTGACCCGTCTTTATCAGCTGATGTTCCATGAGGGCGTGACTTACCTGTCACGAGAATGAAGGCAAGTCACGCCCCCCGCTGTCCGTTCACTCCGCCAAGATGCTGGTCCAGGTGGTAGAGAGGATGAAGGCTCCCTTGTCTCTGTTCATGGTTTTTATGCCTCGCTTGCAGATCTCAATGGCCTCTCTGATCCAGCGCTGTTGTTTGTTCTCTTCTGTGCGGATGACCCTGCCCTTCTCCCGGTCCATGATGTGGTTTTCCCTTTTGCAGTGGTCAGTGATTGCTGATTTGTAATGTTCATGTTGTGCTTGTTCTTTTACTGCTCTGATTTTTTTCATTTTTTTGACAGGTAAGTCACACCCTCATGGAACATCAGCTCAAGACACCATCATGCGACACTCTGAAGAAGGCGAAAGACTCGCCGAAACATGTCAGTGAAAAAATTAACCTAAAACATAATTGTCTGCTTTTAATGAATCAGTCAAATATCAATAATAAGAAGACAAAATGAACCTAATACAAATAAATGAATGCTTAATAACTCCCCTGCACATGCTCCTAAAAATCCAAACCTTCACCTGTAAATAAAACGTCCCGACCTGAAGACATCTTAATGTTATTATTTTGTTATACACACAGTGCCGCCAAGTGGAATCAAAAATTTGTTTTTATTTTAATTTTCACGTACTGCACGGTGCCCTTTCGACGAATCCGACTGAAAATTAGTCAGAAAAGACTCAAGACAATGATCTTACTCTCTGCCGAATTTTGTGACGTTTTGGCAAAAGGCGTGGCTATTACGGTGCTGAAAAGTCCGATTGTACTCTGTGGCAACAAAAGCTCCAGCAACATGACTCAGGTGATCCTATCTTCTCGAAGTTGCACACATTTGAGGATACTTAAGCCCTGAAGACATCTACCAACTTATTTTTCATCGTAGTAGTAGCGCCACCAACTGGTAAAAGCTAATACAAGTTATTTTCTTGGATGTTTTTCTCCGTGCAACTCAACAAGGTCGCCCTCATATATGCTCGGATGACTGTTTCGGCCATGAGGATGTCCCAATACGAAATTCGTCCTTTTTCATGAAAAGTTGTGGGAGTGGCATTGCACTGTTCGGCAATAAAACAAAGCTGATTATGAGGTTCTAAATATGAACGACAACTCGTGAAACTTTACACACACATCAGGCCGAGCAAATTTATCAATATTTTATACGTTAGTTGTGCAGCTTTTTTGAAATGGCTCGCCATGGCCCTCGAGAAATGTTCAAAAAAGCAGCCCTGGTTGAGTGTTTCACCTCGCTTTTTGTAAATTTTATGGAGTACAGTGAACCCTCGGTTATCGCGGTTAATGGGGACCGAGACCACCCGCAAAAACTGAAAATCCGCGAAGTAGCGGCGCACCTTCAAAAATGCTTAAAAAAAATATACAATATATATAATAAATATATAAATATATATATATATATATATATATATATATATATATATATATATATATACGGGGGGAGAGAGAGAGACAGAGAGTGAAATTCATGTTATAACAAAAAAAACAAATTATTATTAAAACTTATTATTTTTTTATTCCCCAACCATTCTTTTTGTATTTATTTAATTACTCCGACTTTTACCTGCTGGTACGCCGTCCGGTGTGCCCTGTGAAATGAAAGGTGGCATTCTTTATTTATTCATTCATTTATTCATTCATAACTGACAGCCTCGCGCTCCGCTCGTGCCCGGGCAGAAGAGGTGCTCCAATTCGGCTTCACTGTGACACACGCCCGCCCTCCTCCCCCGGAGCTTCCATTCGGTTAAACTTAGGGGCCGCTTGGCACCGCCCGTGCCCGGGGAAGGTGCTCCTCTTCGGCTTACTGTGACGCGAGCATGCCCTCCTCCTGCGGAGCTTCCATTCGGTTAAACTTAGGGGCCGCTTGTAACCGCCCGTGCCCGGGGAAGGTGCTCCTCTTCGGCTTACTGTGACGCGAGCATGCCCTCCTCCTCCGGAGCTTCCATTCGGTTAAACTTAGGGGCCGCTTGGCACCGCCCGTGCCCGGGAAAGGTGCTCCTCTACGGCTTAACTGCCACGCACGCTGGCCGGAGCTCTGGTACGGTCCGAACCGCGCGAAACGTCGCCACCGATCGTGTCCGGGGGAACGTGCTCTTCTTCGTCCACTCTCCTCTTCGCCCACGCTCTTCTTCGGCGCACGCCGGCCGTCTAACCGCTCCAGCGCCCCGTCGTGCCGCTCGGCGAAACTACAATGCCCCCGAATATTTTTTAGACCCGCGAAGCACTGAACCCGCGAAAGGTGAACCGCGAAGTAGCGAGGGTTCACTGTATGTATAAGACCAAGACCTACAAAAAAGTCTCTTGGAGCAATGAGCTAGGTTTTACAGGAAGTCGGCCATTTTTAATTTACTTAAAAGGGGGCGGGTCACCACAATGGACTTTGTGTAGAAATTATTATTGGGGCCCGAGCAGCGACCGCGGCGAGGTCCCTATTGTTTTTGTAGAAAATATTATTACTTTTATTATTATTATTATTATTATTATTATTAGGGCCTGAGCAGCGACCGCTGCGAAGTCCCTATTGTTTTTGTAGAAATTATTATTATTATTATTTTTCCGATTGTTCGATCGCATTTTTGACCCCCGAAACATGCACAAAAACTCACCAAACTTGGCAGTCTCATCGGGCATGGCGAAAAATTTGATATTTTAACGTCTAATATGAACAGGAAGTGAGTTATGAATTTTTGAAAGTCCGACTTTTGCCCTTTTTTGCATGTTTACAGGGGTCATTCTTTTGCACCCTGATCCTAAAGGCTTCATCTGATTGCCTTAAAGTTCTGTCTGGAGCATCTTAAGACCTGGGACAAACACTGGGGCTAAAATTTTTTGTTTCCGAAATACTATATGACGGGGGCGGGGCTTCAAAGTTTTCACTTAAGATTTCCTTCGCCGCAATGGACAAAATGCTTAATAACTCTCCTGCACGTGATGCTAAAAATCCAAAACTTCACATGTACATAAAGAGTCTGTACCTGAAGACATCTATATGTTTATATTCAGTTATACACCTTGCGCCAATCAATATAAATCTTTACATTTTGACGTAGTGCACGGTGCCCTTTTAACGAATCCGACTGAAAATTGGCTAGAAAAGACTCAAGACATTGATCTTACTCTATCCCTATTTTTATGACTTTCCTTCAAAGGGCGTGGCTATTACGGTGCCGCAGAGTCTGATTATTCTCCGTGGCAACAAAAGTTCCTGCAAAATGATTCAGATGATCCATCTTCTGGAAATCTTTCACATTTGAGGATATTCAGGCCCTGAAGACGGCTGCCAACTTATTTTTGATCGCAGTGGTAGCGCCACCAACTGGTTAAAACAAATACAAATTATTTTCGTTGATGTTTTTCTCCGGGCAGGTTAACAAAATCTACCTTATATTTGCTCGGATGAGTGTTTAGGCCTTGAGCATGTCACAATACGAAAGTCTTTCGCCTTCTTCAGAGTGTCACATGATGGTGTCTTGTGACCCGTCTTTATCAGCTGATGTTCCATGAGGGCGTGACTTACCTGTCACAAGAATGAAGGCAAGTCACGCCCCCCGCTGTCCGTTCACTCCGCCAAGATGCTGGTCCAGGTGGTAGAGAGGATGAAGGCTCCCTTGTCTCTGTTCATGGTTTTTATGCCTCGCTTGCAGATCTCAATGGCCTCTCTGATCCAGCGCTGTTGTTTGTTCTCTTCTGTGCGGATGACCCTGCCCTTCTCCCGGTCCATGATGTGGTTTTCCCTTTTGCAGTGGTCAGTGATTGCTGATTTGTAATGTTCATGTTGTGCTTGTTCTTTTACTGCTCTGATTTTTTCATTTTTTTGACAGGTAAGTCACACCCTCATGGAACATCAGCTCAAGACACCATCATGCGACACTCTGAAGAAGGCGAAAGACTCGCCGAAACATGTCAGGTAAAAAATTAACCTAAAACATAATTGTCTGCTTTTAATGAATCAGTCAAATATCAATAATAAGAAGACAAAATGAACCTAATACAAATAAAGGAATGCTTAATAACTCCCCTGCACATGCTCCTAAAAATCCAAACCTTCACCTGTAAATAAAACGTCCCGACCTGAAGACATCTTAATGTTATTATTTTGTTATACACACAGTGCCGCCAAGTGGAATCAAAAATTTGTTTTTATTTTAATTTTCACGTACTGCACGGTGCCCTTTTGACGAATCCGACTGAAAATTAGTCAGAAAAGACTCAAGACAATGATCTTACTCTCTGCCGAATTTTGTGACGTTTTGGCAAAAGGCGTGGCTATTAAGGTGCTGAAAAGTCCGATTGTACTCTGTGGCAACAAAAGCTCCGGCAACATGACTCAGATGATCCTATCTTCTCGAAGTTGTACACATTTGAGGATACTTCAGCCCTGAAGACATCTACCAACTTATTTTACATCGTAGTAGTAGCGCCACCAACTGGTAAAAGCTAATACAAGTTATTTTCTTGGATGTTTTTCTCCGTGCAACTCAACAAGGTCGCCCTCATATATGCTCGGATGACTGTTTCGGCCATGAGGATGTCACAATACGAAATTCGTGATTTTTCGTGAAAAGTTGTGGAGTGGCATTGCACTGTTCGGCAATAAAACAAAGCTGATTATGAGGTTCTAAATATGAACGACAACTCGTAAAACTTTACACACACATCAGGCCGAGCAAATTTATCAATATTTTATACGTTAGTTGTGCAGCTTTTTTGAAATGGCTCGCCATGGCCCTCGAGAAATGTTAAAAAAAAGCAGCTCTGGTTGAGTGTTTCACCTCGCTTTTTGTAAATTTTATGGAGTACAGTGAACCCTCGGTTATCGCGGTTAATGGGGACCGAGACCACCCGCGAAAACTGAAAATCCGCGAAGTAGCGGCGCACCTTCAAAAATGCAAAAAAAAAATATACAATATATATAATAAATATATAAATATATATATATATATATATATATATATATATATATATATATATATATATATATATATACGGGGGGAGAGAGAGAGAGAGAGTGAAATTCATGTTATAACAAAAAAACCAAATTATTATTAAAACGTATTATTTTTTTATTCCCCAGCCATTCTTTTTGTATTTATTTAATTACTCCGACTTTTACCTGCTGGTACGCCGTCCGGTGTGCCCTGTGAAATGAAAGGTGGCATTCTTTATTTATTTATTCATTTATTCATTCATAACTGACAGCCTCGCGCTCCGCTCGTGCCCGGGCAGAAGAGGTGCTCCATTTTGGCTTAACTGTGACACACGCCCGCCCTCCTCCCCCGGAGCTTCCATTCGGTTAAACTTAGGGGCCGCTTGGCACCGCCCGTGCCCGGGGAAGGTGCTCCTCTTCGGCTTACTGTGACGCGAGCATGCCCTCCTCCTGCGGAGCTTCCATTCGGTTAAACTTAGGGGCCGCTTGGAACCGCCCGTGCCCGGGGAAGGTGCTCCTCTTCGGCTTACTGTGACGCGAGCATGCCCTCCTCCTCCGGAGCTTCCATTCGGTTAAACTTAGGGGCCGCTTGGCACCGCCCGTGCCCGGGGAAGGTGCTCCTCTACGGCTTAACTTCCACGCACGCCGGCCGGAGCTCTGGTACGGTCCGAACCGCCGAAACGTCGCCACCGATCGTGTCCGGGGGAACGTGCTCTTCTTCGTCCACTCTCCTCTTCGCCCACGCTCTTCTTCGGCGCACGCCGGCCGTCTAACCGCTCCAGCGCCCCGTCGTGCCGCTCGGCGAAACTACAATGCCCCCGAATATTTTTTATACCCGCGAAGCACTGAACCCGCGAAAGGTGAACCGCGAAGTAGCGAGGGTTCACTGTATGTATAAGACCAAGACCTACAAAAAAGTCTCTTGGAGCAATGAGCTAGGTTTTACAGGAAGTCGGCCATTTTGAATTTACTTAAAAGGGGGCGGGTCACCACAATGGACTTTGTGTAGAAATTATTATTGGGGCCCGAGCAGCGACCGCGGCGAGGTCCCTATTGTTTTTGTAGAAAATATTATTACTTTTATTATTATTATTATTATTATTATTAGGGCCTGAGCAGCGACCGCTGCGAAGTCCCTATTGTTTTTGTAGAAATTATTATTATTATTATTTTTCCGATTGTTCGATCGCATTTTTGACCCCCGAAACATGCACAAAAACTCACCAAACTTGGCAGTCTCATCGGGCATGGCGAAAAATTTGATATTTTAACGTCTAATATGAACAGGAAGTGAGTTATGAATTTTTGAAAGTCCGACTTTTGCCCTTTTTTGCATGTTTACAGGGGTCATTCTTTTGCACCCTGATCCTAAAGGCTTCATCTGATTGCCTTAAAATTCTGTCTGTAGCATCTGAAGACCTGGGACAAACACTGGGGCTAAAATTTTTTGTTTCCGAAATACTATATGACGGGGGCGGGGCTTCAAAGTTTTCACTTAAGATTTCCTTCGCCGCAATGGACAAAATGCTTAATAACTCTCCTGCACATGCTGCTAAAAATCCAAAACTTCACATGTACATAAAGAGTCTGTACCTGAAGACATCTATATGTTTATATTCAGTTATACACCTTGCGCCAATCAATATCATTTTTTACATTTTGACGTACTGCACGGTGCCCTTTTAACGAATCTGATTGAAAATTGGCTAGAAAAGACTCAAGACATTGATCTTACTCTATCCCTATTTTTGTGACTTTCCTTCGAAGGGCGTGGCTATTACGGTGCCGCAGAGTCTGATTATTCTCCGTGGCAACAAAAGTTCCTGCAAAATGATTCAGATGATCCATCTTCTCGAAATTTTTCACATTTGAGGATATTCAGGCCCTGAAGACGGCTGCCAACTTATTTTTGATCGCAGTGGTAGCGCCACCAACTGGTTAAAACAAATACAAATTATTTTCGTTGATGTTTTTCTCCGGGCAGGTTAACAAAATCTACCTTATATTTGCTCGGATGAGTGTTTAGGCCTTGAGCATGTCACAATACGAAAGTCTTTCGCCTTCTTCAGAGTGTCACATGATGGTGCCTTGTGACCCGTCTTTATCAGATGATGTTCCATGAGGGCGTGACTTACCTGTCACAAGAATGAAGGCAAGTCACGCCCCCCGCTGTCCGTTCACTCCGCCAAGATGCTGGTCCAGGTGGTAGAGAGGATGAAGGCTCCCTTGTCTCTGTTCATGGTTTTTATGCCTCGCTTGCAGATCTCAATGGCCTCTCTGATCCAGCGCTGTTGTTTGTTCTCTTCTGTGCGGATGACCCTGCCCTTCTCCCGGTCCATGATGTGGTTTTCCCTTTTGCAGTGGTCAGTGATTGCTGATTTGTAATGTTCATGTTGTGCTTGTTCTTTTACTGCTCTGATTTTTTTCATTTTTTTGACAGGTAAGTCACACCCTCATGGAACATCAGCTCAAGACACCATCATGCGACACTCTGAAGAAGGCGAAAGACTCGCCGAAACATGTCAGTGAAAAAATTAACCTAAAACATAATTGTCTGCTTTTAATGAATCAGTCAAATATCAATAATAAGAAGACAAAATGAACCTAATACAAATAAATGAATGCTTAATAACTCCCCTGCACATGCTCCTAAAAATCCAAACCTTCACCTGTAAATAAAACGTCCCGACCTGAAGACATCTTAATGTTATTATTTTGTTATACACACAGTGCCGCCAAGTGGAATCAAAAATTTGTTTTTATTTTAATTTTCACGTACTGCACGGTGCCCTTTTGACGAATCCGACTGAAAATTAGTCAGAAAAGACTCAAGACAATGATCTTACTCTCTGCCGAATTTTGTGACGTTTTGGCAAAAGGCGTGGCTATTACGGTGCTGAAAAGTCCGATTGTACTCTGTGGCAACAAAAGCTCCGGCAACATGACTCAGATGATCCTATCATCTCGAAGTTGTACACATTTGAGGATACTTCAGCCCTGAAGACATCTACCGACTTATTTTTCATCGTAGTAGTAGCGCCACCAACTGGTAAAAGCTAATACAAGTTATTTTCTTGGATGTTTTTCTCCGTGCAACTCAACAAGGTTGCCCTCATATATGCTCGGATGACTGTTTCGGCCATGAGGATGTCACAATACGAAATTTGTCCTTTTTCGTGAAAAGTTTTGGGAGTGGCATTGCACTGTTCGGCAATAAAACAACGCTGATTATGAGGTTCTAAATATGAACGACAACTCGTGAAACTTAACACACACATCAGGCCGAGCAAATTTATCAATATTTTATACGTTAGTTGTGCAGCTTTTTTGAAATGGCTCGCCATGGCCCTCGAGAAATGTTAAAAAAAGCAGCCCTGATTGAGTGTTTCACCTCGCTTTTTGTAAATTTTATGGAGTACAGTGAACCCTCGGTTATCGCGGTTAATGGGGACCGAGACCACCCGCGAAAACTGAAAATCCGCGAAGTAGCGGCGCACCTTCAAAAATGCTTAAAAAAAATATACAATGTATATAATAAATATATATATATATATATATATACGGGGAGAGAGAGAGTGAAATTCATTTTATAACAAAAAAACCAAATTATTATTAAAACGTATTATTTTTTTATTCCCCAGCCATTCTTTTTGTATTTATTTAATTACTCCGACTTTTACCTGCTGGTACGCCGTCCGGTGTGCCCTGTGAAATGAAAGGTGGCATTCTTTATTTATTTATTCATTTATTCATTCATAACTGACAGCCTCGCGCTCCGCTCGTGCCCGGGCAGAAGAGGTGCTCCAATTCGGCTTAACTGTGACACACGCCCGCCCTCCTCCCCCGGAGCTTCCATTCGGTTAAACTTAGGGGCCGCTTGGCACCGCCGTGCCCGGGGAAGGTGCTACTCTTCGGCTTACTGTGACGCGAGCATGCCCTCCTCCTCCGGAGCTTCCATTCGGTTAAACTTAGGGGCCGCTTGGAACCGCCCGTGCCCGGGGAAGGTGCTCCTCTTCGGCTTACTGTGACGCGAGCATGCCCTCCTCCTCCGGAGCTTCCATTCGGTTAAACTCAGGGGCCGCTTGGAACCGCCCGTGCCCGGGGAAGGTGCTCCTCTTCGGCTTACTGTGACGCGAACATGCCCTCCTCCTCCGGAGCTTCCATTCGGTTAAACTTAGGGGCCGCTTGGCACCGCCCGTGCCCGGGGAAGGTGCTCCTCTATGGCTTAACTGCCACGCACGCCGGCCGGAGCTCTGGTACGGTCCGAACCGCGCGAAACGTCGCCACCGATCGTGTCCGGGGGAACGTGCTCTTCTTCGTCCACTCTCCTCTTCGCCCACGCTCTTCTTCGGCGCACGCCGGCCGTCTAACCGCTCCAGCGCCCCGTCGAGCCGCTCGGCGAAACTACAATGCCCCCGAATATTTTTTAGACCCGCGAAGCACTGAACCCGCGAAAGGTGAACCGCGAAGTAGCGAGGGTTCACTGTATGTATAAGACCAAGACCTACAAAAAAGTCTCTTGGAGCAATGAGCTAGGTTTTACAGGAAGTCGGCCATTTTGAATTTACTTAAAAGGGGGCGGGTCACCACAATGGACTTTGTGTAGAAATTATTATTGGGGCCCGAGCAGCGACCGCCGCGAGGTCCCTATTGTTTTTGTAGAAAATATTATTACTATTATTATTATTATTATTATTAGGGCCTGAGCAGCGACCGCTGCGAAGTCCCTATTGTTTTTGTAGGAATTATTATTATTATTATTTTTCCGATTGTTCGATCGCATTTTTGACCCCCGAAACATGCACAAAAACTCACCAAACTTGGCAGTCTCATCGGGCATGGCGAAAAATTTGATATTTTTTAACGTCTAATATGAACAGGAAGTGAGTTATGAATTTTTGAAAGTCCGACTTTTGCCCTTTTTTGCATGTTTACAGGGGTCATTCTTTTGCACCCTGATCCTAAAGGCTTCATCTGATTGCCTTAAAGTTCTGTCTGGAGCATCTTAAGACCTGGGACAAACACTGGGGCTAAAATTTTTTGTTTCCGAAATACTATATGACGGGGGCGGGGCTTCAAAGTTTTCACTTAAGATTTCCTTCGCCGCAATGGACAAAATGCTTAATAACTCTCCTGCACGTGCTGCTAAAAATCCAAAACTTCACATGTACATAAAGAGTCGGTACCTGAAGACATCTATATGTTTATATTCAGTTATACACCTTGCGCCAATCAATATAAATCTTTACATTTTGACGTACTGCACGGTGCCCTTTTAACGAATCCGATTGAAAATTGGCTAGAAAAGACTCAAGACATTGATCTTACTCTATCCCTATTTTTATGACTTTCCTTCAAAGGGCGTGGCTATTACGGTGCCGCAGAGTCTGATTATTCTCCGTGGCAACAAAAGTTCCTGCAAAATGATTCAGATGATCCATCTTCTGGAAATCTTTCACATTTGAGGATATTCAGGCCCTGAAGACGGCTGCCAACTTAATTTTGATCGCAGTGGTAGCGCCACCAACTGGTTAAAACAAATACAAATTATTTTCGTTGATGTTTTTCTTTGGGCAGGTTAACAAAATCTACCTTATATTTGCTCGGATGAGTGTTTAGACCTTGAGGATGTCACAATACGAAAGTCTTTCGCCTTCTTCAGAGTGTCACATGATGGTGTCTTGTGACCCGTCTTTATCAGCTGATGTTCCATGAGGGCGTGACTTACCTGTCACGAGAATGAAGGCAAGTCACGCCCCCCGCTGTCCGTTCACTCCGCCAAGATGCTGGTCCAGGTGGTAGAGAGGATGAAGGCTCCCTTGTCTCTGTTCATGGATTTTATGCCTCGCTTGCAGATCTCAATGGCCTCTCTGATCCAGCGCTGTTGTTTGTTCTCTTCTGTGCGGATGACCCTGCCCTTCTCCCGGTCCATGATGTGGTTTTCCCTTTTGCAGTGGTCAGTGATTGCTGATTTGTAATGTTCATGTTGTGCTTGTTCTTTTACTGCTCTGATTTTTTCATTTTTTTGACAGGTAAGTCACACCCTCATGGAACATCAGCTGATAAAGACGGGTCTCAAGACACCATCATGCGACACTCTGAAGAAGGCAAAAGACTCGCCGAAACATGTCAGGTAAAAAATTAACCTCAAACATAATTGTCTGCTTTTAATGAATCAGTCAAATATCAATAATAAGAAGACAAAATGAACCTAATACAAATAAATGAATGCTTAATAACTCCCCTGCACATGCTCCTAAAAATCCAAACCTTCACCTGTAAATAAAACGTCCCGACCTGAAGACATCTTAATGTTATTATTTTGTTATACACACAGCGCCGCCAAGTGGAATCAAAAATTTGTTTTTATTTTAATTTTCACGTACTGCACGGTGCCCTTTTGACGAATCCGACTGAAAATTTGTCAGAAAAGACTCAAGACAATGATCTTACTCTCTGCCGAATTTTGTGACGTTTTGGCAAAAGGCGTGGCTATTACGGTGCTGAAAAGTCCGATTGTACTCTGTGGCAACAAAAGCTCCGGCAACATGACTCAGATGATCCTATCTTCTCGAAGTTGTACACATTTGAGGATAATTCAGCCCTGAAGACATCTACCAACTTATTTTTCATCGTAGTAGTAGCGCCACCAACTGGTAAAAGCTAATACAAGTTATTTTCTTGGATGTTTTTCTCCGTGCAACTCAACAAGGTCGCCCTCATATATGCTCGGATGACTGTTTCGGCCATGAGGATGTCACAATACGAAATTTGTCCTTTTTCGTGAAAAGTTGTGGGAGTGGCATTGCACTGTTCGGCAATAAAACAACGCTGATTATGAGGTTCTAAATATGAACGACAACTCGTGAAACTTTACACACACATCAGGCCGAGCAAATTTATCAATATTTTATACGTTAGTTGTGCAGCTTTTTTTAAATGGCTCGCCATGGCCCTCGAGAAATGTTAAAAAAAGCAGCCCTGATTGAGTGTTTCACCTCGCTTTTTGTAAATTTTATGGAGTACAGTGAACCCTCGGTTATCGCGGTTAATGGGGACCGAGACCACCCGCGAAAACTGAAAATCCGCGAAGTAGCGGCGCACCTTCAAAAATGCTTAAAAAAAATATACAATATATATAATAAATATATATATATATATATATATATATATATATACGGGGAGAGAGAGAGTGAAATTCATTTTATAACAAAAAAACCAAATTATTATTAAAACGTATTATTTTTTTATTCCCCAGCCATTCTTTTTGTATTTATTTAATTACTCCGACTTTTACCTGCTGGTACGCCGTCCGGTGTGCCCTGTGAAATGAAAGGTGGCATTCTTTATTTATTTATTCATTTATTCATTCATAACTGACAGCCTCGCGCTCCGCTCGTGCCCGGGCAGAAGAGGTGCTCCAATTTGGCTTAACTGTGACACACGCCCGTCCTCCTCCCCCGGAGCTTCCATTCGGTTAAACTTAGGGGCCGCTTGGCACCGCCCGTGCCCGGGGAAGGTGCTCCTCTTCGGCTTACTGTGACGCGAGCATGCCCTCCTCCTCCGGAGCTTCCATTCGGTTAAACTTAGGGGCCGCTTGGAACCGCCCGTGCCCGGGGAAGGTGCTCCTCTTCGGCTTACTGTGACGCGAGCATGCCCTCCTCCTCCGGAGCTTCCATTCGGTTAAACTTAGGGGCCGCTTTGCACCGCCCGTGCCCGGGGAAGGTGCTCCTCTACGGCTTAACTGCCACGCACGCTGGCCGGAGCTCTGGTACGGTCCGAACCGCGCGAAACGTCGCCACCGATCGTGTCCGGGGGAACGTGCTCTTCTTCGTCCACTCTCCTCTTCGCCCACGCTCTTCTTCGGCGCACGCCGGCCGTCTAACCGCTCCAGCGCCCCGTCGTGCCGCTCGGCGAAACTACAATGCCCCCGAATATTTTTTAGACCCGCGAAGCACTGAACCCGCGAAAGGTGAACCGCGAAGTAGCGAGGGTTCACTGTATGTATAAGACCAAGACCTACAAAAAAGTCTCTTGGAGCAATGAGCTAGGTTTTACAGGAAGTCGGCCATTTTGAATTTACTTAAAAGGGGGCGGGTCACCACAATGGACTTTGTGTAGAAATTATTATTGGGGCCCGAGCAGCGACCGCGGCGAGGTCCCAATTGTTTTTGTAGAAAATATTATTACTTTTATTATTATTATTATTATTATTATTAGGGCCTGAGCAGCGACCGCTGCGAAGTCCCTATTGTTTTTGTAGAAATTATTATTATTATTATTTTTCCGATTGTTCGATCGCATTTTTGACCCCCGAAACATGCACAAAAACTCACCAAACTTGGCAGTCTCATCGGGCATGGCGAAAAATTTGATATTTTAACGTCTAATATGAACAGGAAGTGAGTTATGAATTTTTGAAAGTCCGACTTTTGCCCTTTTTTGCATGTTTACAGGGGTCATTCTTTTGCACCCTGATCCTAAAGGCTTCATCTGATTGCCTTAAAATTCTGTCTGTAGCATCTGAAGACCTGGCACAAACACTGGGGCTAAAATTTTTTGTTTCCGAAATACTATATGACGGGGGCGGGGCATCAAAGTTTTCACTTAAGATTTCCTTCGCCGCAATGGACAAAATGCTTAATAACTCTCCTGCACATGCTGCTAAAAATCCAAAACTTCACATGTACATAAAGAGTCTGTACCTGAAGACATCTATATGTTTATATTCAGTTATACACCTTGCGCCAATCAATATCATTTTTTACATTTTGACGTACTGCACGGTGCCCTTTTAACGGATCTGATTGAAAATTGGCTAGAAAAGACTCAAGACATTGATCTTACTCTATCCCTATTTTTGTGACTTTCCTTCGAAGGGCGTGGCTATTACGGTGCCGCAGAGTCTGATTATTCTCCGTGGCAACAAAAGTTCCTGCAAAATGATTCAGATGATCCATCTTCTCGAAGTTTTTCACATTTGAGGATATTCAGGCCCTGAAGACGGCTGCCAACTTATTTTTGATCGCAGTGGTAGCGCCACCAACTGGTTAAAACAAATACAAATTATTTTCGTTGATGTTTTTCTCCGGGCATGTTAACAAAATCTACCTTATATTTGCTCGGATGAGTGTTTAGGCCTTGAGCATGTCACAATATGAAAGTCTTTCGCCTTCTTCAGAGTGTCACATGATGGTGTCTTGTGACCCGTCTTTATCAGCTGATGTTCCATGAGGGCGTGACTTACCTGTCACAAGAATGAAGGCAAGTCACGCCCCCCGCTGTCCGTTCACTCCGCCAAGATGCTGGTCCAGGTGGTAGAGAGGATGAAGGCTCCCTTGTCTCTGTTCATGGTTTTTATGCCTCGCTTGCAGATCTCAATGGCCTCTCTGATCCAGCGCTGTTGTTTGTTCTCTTCTGTGCGGATGACCCTGCCCTTCTCCCGGTCCATGATGTGGTTTTCCCTTTTGCAGTGGTCAGTGATTGCTGATTTGTAATGTTCATGTTGTGCTTGTTCTTTTACTGCTCTGATTTTTTTCATTTTTTTGACAGGTAAGTCACACCCTCATGGAACATCAGCTCAAGACACCATCATGCGACACTCTGAAGAAGGCGAAAGACTCGCCGAAACATGTCAGGTAAAAAATTAACCTAAAACATAATTGTCTGCTTTTAATGAATCAGTCAAATATCAATAATAAGAAGACAAAATGAACCTAATACAAATAAATGAATGCTTAATAACTCCCCTGCACATGCTCCTAAAAATCCAAACCTTCACCTGTAAATAAAACGTCCCGACCTGAAGACATCGTAATGTTATTATTTTGTTGTACACACAGTGCCGCCAAGTGGAATCAAAAATTTGTTTTTATTTTAATTTTCACGTACTGCACGGTGCCCTTTTGACGAATCCGACTGAAAATTAGTCAGAAAAGACTCAAGACAATGATCTTACTCTCTGCCGAATTTTGTGACGTTTTGGCAAAAGGCGTGGCTATTAAGGTGCTGAAAAGTCCGATTGTACTCTGTGGCAACAAAAGCTCCGGCAACATGACTCAGATGATCCTATCTTCTCGAATTGTACACATTTGAGGATACTTCAGCCCTGAAGACATCTACCAACTTATTTTACATCGTAGTAGTAGCGCCACCAACTGGTAAAAGCTAATACAAGTTATTTTCTTGGATGTTTTTCTCCGTGCAACTCAACAAGGTCGCCCTCATATATGCTCGGATGACTGTTTCGGCCATGAGGATGTCACAATACGAAATTCGTCCTTTTTCGTGAAAAGTTGTGGGAGTGGCATTGCACTGTTCGGCAATAAAACAAAGCTGATTATTAGGTTCTAAATATGAACGACAACTCGTAAAACTTTACACACACATCAGGCCGAGCAAATTTATCAATATTTTATACGTTAGTTGTGCAGCTTTTTTGAAATGGCTCGCCATGGCCCTCGAGAAATGTTAAAAAAAGCAGCTCTGGTTGAGTGTTTCACCTCGCTTTTTGTAAATTTTATGGAGTACAGTGAACCCTCGGTTATCGCGGTTAATGGGGACCGAGACCACCCGCGAAAACTGAAAATCCGCGAAGTAGCGGCGCACCTTCAAAAATGCTTAAAAAAAATATACAATATATATAATAAATATATATATATATATATATACGGGGAGAGAGAGAGTGAAATTCATGTTATAACAAAAAAACCAAATTATTATTAAAACGTATTATTTTTTTATTCCCCAGCCATTCTTTTTGTATTTATTTAATTACTCCGACTTTTACCTGCTGGTACGCCGTCCGGTGTGCCCTGTGAAATGAAAGGTGGCATTCTTTATTTATTTATTCATTTATTCATTCATAACTGACAGCCTCGCGCTCCGCTCGTGCCCGGGCAGAAGAGGTGCTCCAATTTGGCTTAACTGTACCACACGCCCGCCCTCCTCCCCCGGAGCTTCCATTCGGTTAAACTTAGGGGCCGCTTGGCACCGCCCGTGCCCGGGGAAGGTGCTCCTCTTCGGCTTACTGTGACGTGAGCATGCCCTCCTCCTCCGGAGCTTCCATTCGGTTAAACTTAGGGGCCGCTTGGAACCGCCCGTGCCCGGGGAAGGTGCTCCTCTACGGCTTAACTGCCACGCACGCCGGCCGGAGCTCTGGTACGGTCCGAACCGCGCGAAACGTCGCCACCGATCGTGTCCGGGGGAACGTGCTCTTCTTCGTCCACTCTCCTCTTCGCCCACGCTCTTCTTCGGCGCACGCCGGCCGTCTAATCTCTCCAGCGACCCGTCGTGCCGCTCGGCGAAACTACAATGCCCCAGAATATTTTTTAGACCCGCGAAGCACTGAACCCGCGAAAGGTGAACCGCGAAGTAGCGAGGGTTCACTGTATGTATAAGACCAAGACCTACAAAAAAGTCTCTTGGAGCAATGAGCTAGGTTTTACAGGAAGTCGGCCATTTTGAATTTACTTAAAAGGGGGCGGGTCACCACAATGGACTTTGTGTAGAAATTATTATTGGGGCCCGAGCAGCGACCGTGGCGAGGTCCCTATTGTTTTTGTAGAAAATATTATTACTTTTATTATTATTATTATTATTATTATTAGGGCCTGAGCAGCGACCGCTGCGAAGTCCCTATTGTTTTTGTAGAAATTATTATTATTATTATTTTTCCGATTGTTCGATCGCATTTTTGACCCCCGAAACATGCACAAAAACTCACCAAACTTGGCAGTCTCATCGGGCATGGCGAAAAATTTGATATTTTAACGTCTAATATGAACAGGAAGTGAGTTATGAATTTTTGAAAGTCCGACTTTTGCCCTTTTTTGCATGTTTACAGGGGTCATTCTTTTGCACCCTGATCCTAAAGGCTTCATCTGATTGCCTTAAAATTCTGTCTGTAGCATCTGAAGACCTGGGACAAACACTGGGGCTAAAATTTTTTGTTTCCGAAATACTATATGACGGGGGCGGGGCTTCAAAGTTTTCACTTAAGATTTCCTTCGCCGCAATGGACAAAATGCTTAATAACTCTCCTGTACATGCTGCTAAATATCCAAAACTTCACATGTACATAAAGAGTCTGTACCTGAAGACATCTATAAGTTTATATTCAGTTATACACCTTGCGCCAATCAATATCATTTTTTACATTTTGACGTACTGCACGGTGCCCTTTTAACGAATCCGATTGAAAATTGGCTAGAAAAGACTCAAGACATTGATCTTACTCTATCCCTATTTTTATGACTTTCCTTCAAAGGGCGTGGCTATTACGGTGCCGCAGAGTCTGATTATTCTCCGTGGCAAAAAAAGTTCCTGCAAAATGATTCAGATGATCCATCTTCTGGAAATCTTTCACATTTGAGGATATTCAGGCCCTGAAGACGGCTGCCAACTTATTTTTGATCGCAGTGGTAGCGCCACCAACTGGTTAAAACAAATACAAATTATTTTCGTTGATGTTTTTCTCCGGGCAGGTGAACAAAATCTACCTTATATTTGCTCGGATGAGTGTTTAGGCCTTGAGCATGTCACAATACGAAAGTCTTTCGCCTTCTTCAGAGTGTCACATGATGGTGTCTTGTGACCCGTCTTTATCAGCTGATGTTCCATGAGGGCGTGACTTACCTGTCACAAGAATGAAGGCAAGTCACGCCCCCCGCTGTCCGTTCACTCCGCCAAAATGCTGCTCCAGGTGGTAGAGAGGATGAAGGCTCCCTTGTCTCTGTTCATGGTTTTTATGCCTCGCTTGCAGATCTCAATGGCCTCTCTGATCCAGCGCTGTTGTTTGTTCTCTTCGGTGCGGATGACCCTGCCCTTCTCCCGGTCCATGATGTGGTTTTCGCTTTTGCAGTGGTCAGTGATTGCTGATTTGTAATGTTCATGTTGTGCTTGTTCTTTTACTGCTCTGATTTTTCATTTTTTTGACAGGTAAGTCACACCCTCATGGAACATCAGCTGATAAAGACGGGTCTCAAGACACCATCATGCGACACTCTGAAGAAGGCGAAAGACTCGCCGAAACATGTCAGGTAAAAAATTAACCTAAAACATAATTGTCTGCTTTTAATGAATCAGTCAAATATCAATAATAAGAAGACAAAATGAACCTAATACAAATAAATGAATGCTTAATAACTCCCCTGCACATGCTCCTAAAAATCCAAACCTTCTGTCATGATACGCGTCGGGCATGACAGCCTTTTGTTATTGTTTTCGTCACCTCCCTGCCATGTGTCTTTTGTTATTGTTTTCGTCACCTCCCTGCCATGTGCTTTGTGTTATTGTTTTCGTTCTCACCAGCCACGCACCTGTTCCCAGTTCACGATCACACACCTGCTCCCCATCTGCTCCCCTGATTACCGGACTATTTATACCTCCCATGCCCTCAACCCAGTGTCGGGTCATTATCCCGTTTGGCTCCCTGTTGCTGCGTCACGGACTGTCACGACCGCTCCTAGATCTCGTTCCTGCTCTGGTTCTCGTTTCCGTCCTCGTTCCGGCCCTTTATCCTTGTCCCAGTTAGTCGCGTCCTGTTTGCCCTTGTTGTTTGTATCCTGCCTCGCTGTTTGTCCTCGTTTGATCCCTTCAATAAATTCCCCTTAACATCATCCATTTCCCTGCCTCCTCGCCTATTGGGTCCACCTCCTCCTTGCCATAAGGCAATCCTGACAGAATGACCCGACCCAGAAAAAAGGACCCAGCGAGGGGCTCGCGGCGGCGTCATGGACACCGCCGCACGGACCCCCCCCACCAACCCGCCGATCAGCTCAGCACCACGTCTGCCACGCTACCCGCTTACCCCGCTTACGAGGACGAGCTCGCAAGTGTCGTCTACATGCTGGACTCCCGCCGCACTGAGCTGAGTGCACAAATGGCCCAGATAGCGGAGCGGGTGGCCTCGATAGCGGCGAAGGGCGCCGCCGAGGCACCATCCCGGGAGACTCTCAAGGAGCTGACAGCCCAGATCGCGGCGCTGAAGGTCCAGACGGTGGAGAGCATGAGGCAGTCTCTCTCGCTGCAGGCCCAGCTGGCTGACAGAAAGCAGGCTGAAAGGGGTCACGCCTCCACGTCAGCTGCCGCAACCCATGTCGCCTCCACGCCAGCTGCAGCAGCCCATGCAGTCTCCCCGCCAGCTGCTGAGCCCTGCCACGGCTCCCCGCCAGCTGCTGAGTCCCTTCCCGGCTCCCCGCCAGCCGCAGCGCCCCTTCCCGGCTGCCCGCCAGCGGCTGAGTCCCTCCCCGGCTCCCCGCCAGCCGCAGCGTCCCTTCCCGGCTGCCCGCCAGCTGCTGAGTCCCTTCCCGGCTCCCCGCCAGCTGCAGCGTCCCTTCCCGGCTGCCCCCCAGCCGCAGCGTCCCATCCCGGCTCCTCGCCAGCTGCTGAACCCTGTTCCGGCTCCCCGGCAGCTGCCGAGCCCCTTCCCGGCTCCCCGCCAGCTGCCGAGCCCCTTCCCGGTTCCCCGCCAGCTGCCGAGCCCCGTCCCGGCGCTCTGCCAGCTGCTGAGCCCCGTCTCGGCTCCCCGCTAGCTGCTGAGCCCCGTTCCGGCGCCCCGCCAGCTGCCGAGCCCCTTCCCGGCTCCCCGCCAGCTGCCGAGCCCCGTTCCGGCTCCACGCCAGCGGATGAGTCAAGTGCCGGCTCCCCGCCAGCGGATGAGTCCTGTTCCGGCTCCTCCCCAGCTGTTGAGTCCCGTCCGGACTTCCTGCCAGCTGCTGAACCCCGTTCCGGCTCCCCGCCAGTTGATACGCCCCGTCCCGGCTCACCCCAAGCTGGGGGGGCCCGTTCTGGCCTCCTGAGAGCTGCTGACCCCCCCTCCGGCGCCTCGCCACCGCCACAAGTCCCTGTTCTGGCGGAGCACGTCCTGCGTCCGCCACCAGCCCCTGTTCCGGCGGAGCACGCCCTGCGTCCGCCACAAGTCCCTGTTCCGGCGGAGCACGCCCTGCGTCCGCCACCAGTCCCTGTTCCGGCGGAGCACGCCATGCGTCCGCCACAAGTCCCAGTTCTGGCGGAGCACGTTCGGCGTCCGCCACAAGTCCCTGGTCCGGCGGAGCACGCCCTGCGTCCGCCACCAGTCCCTGTTCCGGCGGAGCATGTCCTGCGTCCGCCACAAGTCCCTGTTCCGGCGGGGCACGTCCTGCGTCCGCCACAAGTCCCTATCCCGGCGGAGCACGCCCGGTGTCCGCCATCAGTCCCTGTTCCGGCGGAGCACGTCCTGCGTCCGCCACAAGTCCCTGTTCCGGCGGAGCACGCCCTGCGTCCGCCACCAGTCCCTGTTCCGGCGGAGCACGCCATGCGTCCGCCACAAGTCCCAGTTCTGGCGGAGCACGTTCGGCGTCCGCCACAAGTCCCTGGTCCGGCGGAGCACGCCCTGCGTCCGCCACCAGTCCCTGTTCCTGCGGAGCACGCCATGCGTCCGCCACAAGTCCCTGTTCTGGCGGAGCACGTTCTGTGTCCGCCACAAGTCCCTGTTCTGGCGGAGCACGTCCTGCGTCCGCCACCAGTCCCTGTTCCGGCGGAGCACTCCATGCGTCCGCCCCAAGTCCCTGTTCCGGCGGAGCACTCCATGCGTCCGCCCCAAGTCCCTGTTCCGGCGGAGCACGCCATGCCTCCGCCACAAGTCCCTGCTCTGGCGGAGCACGTCCTGCGTCCGCCACAAGTCCCTGTTCCGGCGGAGCACGCCATGCGTCCGCCACAAATCCCTGCTTCGGCGGTGCCAGACGGCCCGCCGCCAACCCAATTCCCTGTCCCGGCGGCGCCCGAGGACACGCCATTGCTTCCCGTCACTCCCTCGGCGGTGCTCGACGATCCGCCGTCGCCCCAAGCTCCTTTTTCGGCGGAACTCGACGATTCGCCGGCGCTCCAGTTTCCTGCCTGGGCGGTGGACGACGACCCGCCGTCGCTTCTCGTCTCTGTCACAGCGGCTCCCGACGAAGCGCCGCCGCTCCACGTTCCTGTCTCAGCGGGGTTGGAGGACCAGCCGCCGTGCCACGTTCCGGTCTCGGCGGGGTTCGAGGACCAGCCGCCGCTCCACGTTCCTGTCTCGGCGGGGTTCGAGGACCAGCCGCCGCTCCACGTTCCTGTCTCGGCGGGGTTGGAGGACCAGCCGCCGTGCCACGTTCCTGTCTCAGCGGGGTTGGAGGACCAGCCGCCGCCTGCCGCCCTTGCCTCGGCGGCATCCGACGAACCGCCACCACTCCACGTTCCTGTCCCGGCGGGGCTTGACAACCAGCCGCCGCTCCACTTTCCTGTCTCTGCAGGGTTCGAGGACCAGCCGCCATGCCACGTTCCTGTCTCGGCGGGGTTCGACGACCAGCCGCCGCTCCACGTTCCGGTCTCGGCGGGGTTCGAGGACCAGCCGCCGCTCCACGTTCCTGTCTCGGCGGGGTTCGAGGACCAGCCGCCGCTCCACGTTCCTGTCTCGGCGGGGTTCGAGGACCAGCCGCCGCTCCACGTTCCTGTCTCGGCGTGGTTCGACGACCAGCCGCCGCTCCGCGTTCCTGTCCCGGCGGGGTTCGACGACCAGCCGCCGCCGCCGCTCCACGTTCCTGTCTCGGCGGGGTTCGACGACCAGCCGCCGCCGCCGCTCCACGTTCCTGTCTCGGCGGGGTTCGACGACCAGCCGCCGCTCCATGTTCCGGTCTCGGCGGGGTTCGACGACCAGCCGCCGCACCAAGTGCCTGCCTCGACGGCGGTCGACGACCAGCCGCCGCACCAAGTGCCTGCCTCGACGGCGGTCGACGTCCCACCGCCACGTCTCGTCCCGGCTCCGGCGGGGTCCGGCGTTCCACCATGCCTCGTCTCCGTCTCGGCGGCGTCCGACGTCCCGCCATCACTCCAAGTTCCTGCCTCGGCTGCGCCCGCCTCAACGCCGGTCCAAGCTCCGTCCTCTGCAGCACCCAGCGTCCCGCCGCCGCCCCTCGTCTCAGCCCCATCAGCGGACTCAAGGTGGAGTTCGGGTCGTCCCGGACGTCCGCCTGAATGGCCCCATCGGGACGTATTGGTCTGGCCACCCGCACGGCCCCCTGAAGGGCCACGAAAGGACTCGCTGGTCTGGCCCCCCGGGCATCCGCCAGACCGGCCTCGATCACGGGTCGTTGACCCACCTCCCGACCCCTTCCGCCCACCCTTGTTTTTGGGACATGGTTTTTTCGTTTTTGTTATTCTTGGGGACGGCTGGAATCCGTCCCTTGAGGGGGGGTACTGTCATGATACGCGTCGGGCATGACAGCCTTTTGTTATTGTTTTCGTCACCTCCCTGCCATGTGTCTTTTGTTATTGTTTTCGTCACCTCCCTGCCATGTGCTTTGTGTTATTGTTTTCGTTCTCACCAGCCACGCACCTGTTCCCAGTTCACGATCACACACCTGCTCCCCATCTGCTCCCCTGATTACCGGACTATTTATACCTCCCATGCCCTCAACCCAGTGTCGGGTCATTATCCCGTTTGGCTCCCTGTTGCTGCGTCACGGACTGTCACGACCGCTCCTAGATCTCGTTCCTGCTCTGGTTCTCGTTTCCGTCCTCGTTCCGGCCCTTTATCCTTGTCCCAGTTAGTCGCGTCCTGTTTGCCCTTGTTGTTTGTATCCTGCCTCGCTGTTTGTCCTCGTTTGATCCCTTCAATAAATTCCCCTTAACATCATCCATTTCCCTGCCTCCTCGCCTATTGGGTCCACCTCCTCCTTGCCATAAGGCAATCCTGACACCTTCACCTGTAAATAAAACGTCCCGACCTGAAGACATCTTAATGTTATTATTTTGTTATACACACAGTGCCGCCAAGTGGAATCAAAAATTTGTTTTTATTTTAATTTTCACGTACTGCACGGTGCCCTTTTGACGAATCCGACTGAAAATTAGTCAGAATAGACTCAAGACAATGATCTTACTCTCTGCCGAATTTTGTGACGTTTTGGCAAAAGGCGTGGCTATTAAGGTGCTGAAAAGTCCGATTGTACTCTGTGGCAACAAAAGCTCCGGCAACATGACTCAGATGATCCTATCTTCTCGAAGTTGTACACATTTGAGGATACTTCAGCCCTGAAGACATCTACCAACTTATTTTACATCGTAGTAGTAGCGCCACCAACTGGTAAAAGCTAATACAAGTTATTTTCTTGGATGTTTTTCTCCGTGCAACTCAACAAGGTCGCCCTCATATATGCTCGGATGACTGTTTCGGCCATGAGGATGTCACAATACGAAATTCGTGATTTTTCGTGAAAAGTTGTGGGAGTGGCATTGCACTGTTCGGCAATAAAACAAAGCTGATTATGAGGTTCTAAATATGAACGACAACTCGTAAAACTTTACACACACATCAGGCCGAGCAAATTTATCAATATTTTATACGTTAGTTGTGCAGCTTTTTTTAAATGGCTCGCCATGGCCCTCGAGAAATGTTAAAAAAAAAGCAGCTCTGGTTGAGTGTTTCACCTCGCTTTTTGTAAATTTTATGGAGTACAGTGAACCCTCGGTTATCGCGGTTAATGGGGACCGAGACCACCCGCGAAAACTGAAAATCCGCGAAGTAGCGGCGCACCTTCAAAAATGCTTAAAAAAAAATACAATATATATAATAAATATATAAATATATATATATATATATATATATATATATATATATATATATATATATATATATACGGGGGGAGAGAGAGAGAGAGAGTGAAATTCATGTTATAACAAAAAAACCAAATTATTATTAAAACGTATTATTTTTTTATTCCCCAGCCATTCTTTTTGTATTTATTTAATTACTCCGACTTTTACCTGCTGGTACGCCGTCCGGTGTGCCCTGTGAAATGAAAGGTGGCATTCTTTATTTATTTATTCATTTATTCATTCATAACTGACAGCCTCGCGCTCCGCTCGTGCCCGGGCAGAAGAGGTGCTCCAATTCGGCTTAACTGTGACACACGCCCGCCCTCCTCCCCCGGAGCTTCCATTCGGTTAAACTTAGGGGCCGCTTGGCACCGCCGTGCCCGGGGAAGGTGCTCCTCTTCGGCTTACTGTGACGCGAGCATGCCCTCCTCCTCCGGAGCTTCCATTCGGTTAAACTTAGGGGCCGCTTGGAACCGCCCGTGCCCGGGGAAGGGGCTTCTCTTCGGCTTACTGTGACGCGAGCATGCCCTCCTCCTCCGGAGCTTCCATTCGGTTAAACTTAGGGGCCGCTTGGAACCGCCCGTGCCCGGGGAAGGTGCTCCTCTTCGGCTTACTGTGACGCGAACATGCCCTCCTCCTCCGGAGCTTCCATTCGGTTAAACTTAGGGGCCGCTTGGCACCGCCCGTGCCCGGGGAAGGTGCTCCTCTACGGCTTAACTGCCACGCACGCCGGCCGGAGCTCTGGTACGGTCCGAACCGCGCGAAACGTCGCCACCGATCGTGTCCGGGGGAACGTGCTCTTCTTCGTCCACTCTCCTCTTCGCCCACGCTCTTCTTCGGCGCACGCCGGCCGTCTAACCGCTCCAGCGCCCCGTCGTGCCGCTTGGCGAAACTACAATGCCCCCGAATATTTTTTAGACCCGCGAAGCACTGAACCCGCGAAAGGTGAACCGCGAAGTAGCGAGGGTTCACTGTATGTATAAGACCAAGACCTACAAAAAAGTCTCTTGGAGCAATGAGCTAGGTTTTACAGGAAGTCGGCCATTTTGAATTTACTTAAAAGGGGGCGGGTCACCACAATGGACTTTGTGTAGAAATTATTATTGGGGCCCGAGCAGCGACCACGGCGAGGTCCCTATTGTTTTTGTCGAAAATATTATTACTTTTATTATTATTATTATTATTATTATTATTATTAGGGCCTGAGCAGCGACCGCTGCGAATTCCCTATTGTTTTTGTAGAAATTAGTATTATTATTATTTTTCCGATTGTTCGATCGCATTTTTGACCCCCGAAACATGCACAAAAACTCACCAAACTTGGCAGTCTCATCGGGCATGGCGAAAAATTTTATATTTTTTAACGTCTAATATGAACAGGAAGTGAGTTATGAATTTTTGAAAGTCCGACTTTTGCCCTTTTTTGCATGTTTACAGGGGTCATTCTTTTGCACCCTGATCCTAAAGGCTTCATCTGATTGCCTTAAAGTTCTGTCTGGAGCATCTTAAGACCTGGGACAAACACTGGGGCTAAAATTTTTTGTTTCCGAAATACTATATGACGGGGGCGGGGCTTCAAAGTTTTCACTTAAGATTTCCTTCGCCGCAATGGACAAAATGCTTAATAACTCTCCTGCACATGCTGCTAAAAATCCAAAACTTCACATGTACATAAAGAGTCGGTACCTGAAGACATCTATATGTTTATATTCAGTTATACACCTTGCGCCAATCAATATCAATTTTTACATTTTGACGTACTGCTCGGTGCCCTTTTAACGAATCCGATTGAAAATTGGCTAGAAAAGACTCAAGACATTGATCTTACTCTATCCCTATTTTTACGACTTTCCTTCAAAGGGCGTGGCTATTACGGTGCCGCAGAGTCTGATTATTCTCCGTGGCAACAAAAGTTCCTGCAAAATGATTCAGATGATCCATCTTCTGGAAATCTTTCACATTTGAGGATATTCAGGCCCTGAAGACGGCTGCCAACTTATTTTTGATCGCAGTGGTAGTGCTACCAACTGGTTAAAACAAATACAAATTATTTTCGTTGATGTTTTTCTCCGGGCAGGTGAACAAAATCTACCTTATATTTGCTCGGATGAGTGTTTAGGCCTTGAGCATGTCACAATACGAAAGTCTTTCGCCTTCTTCAGAGTGTCACATGATGCTGTCTTGTGACCCGTCTTTATCAGCTGATGTTCCATGAGGGCGTGACTTACCTGTCACAAGAATGAAGGCAAGTCACGCCCCCCGCTGTCCGTTCACTCCGCCAAGATGCTGGTCCAGGTGGTAGAGAGGATGAAGGCTCCCTTGTCTCTGTTCATGGTTTTTATGCCTCGCTTGCAGATCTCAATGGCCTCTCTGATCCAGCGCTGTTGTTTGTTCTCTTCTGTGCGGATGACCCTGCCCTTCTCCCGGTCCATGATGTGGTTTTCCCTTTTGCAGTGGTCAGTGATTGCTGATTTGTAATGTTCATGTTGTGCTTGTTCTTTTACTGCTCTGATTTTTTCATTGTTTTGACAGGTAAGTCACACCCTCATGGAACATCAGCTCAAGACACCATCATGCGACACTCTGAAGAAGGCGAAAGACTCGCCGAAACATGTCAGGTAAAAAATTAACCTAAAACATAATTGTCTGCTTTTAATGAATCAGTCAAATATCAATAATAAGAAGACAAAATGAACCTAATACAAATAAATGAATGCTTAATAACTCCCCTGCACATGCTCCTAAAAATCCAAACCTTCACCTGTAAATAAAACGTCCCGACCTGAAGACATCTTAATGTTATTATTTTGTTATACACACAGTGCCGCCAAGTGGAATCAAAAATTTGTTTTTATTTTAATTTTCACGTACTGCACGGTGCCCTTTTGACGAATCCGACTGAAAATGAGTCAGAAAAGATTCAAGACAATGATCTTACTCTCTGCCGAATTTTGTGACGTTTTGGCAAAAGGCGTGGCTATTAAGGTGCTGAAAAGTCCGATTGTACTCTGTGGCAACAAAAGCTCCGGCAACATGACTCAGATGATCCTATCTTCTCGAAGTTGTACACATTTGAGGATACTTCAGCCCTGAAGACATCTACCAACTTATTTTACATCGTAGTAGTAGCGCCACCAACTGGTAAAAGCTAATACAAGTTATTTTCTTGGATGTTTTTCTCCGTGCAACTCAACAAGGTCGCCCTCATATATGCTCGGATGACTGTTTCGGCCATGAGGATGTCACAATACGAAATTCGTCCTTTTTCATGAAAAGTTGTGGGAGTGGCATTGCACTGTTCGGCAACAAAACAAAGCTGATTATGAGGTTCTAAATATGAACGACAACTTGTAAAACTTTACACACACATCAGGCCGAGCAAATTTATCAATATTTTATACGTTAGTTGTGCAGCTTTTTTGAAATGGCTCGCCATGGCCCTCGAGAAATGTTAAAAAAAGCAGCTCTGGTTGAGTGTTTCACCTCGCTTTTTGTAAATTTTATGGAGTACAGTGAACCCTCGGTTATCGCGGTTAATGGGGACCGAGACCACCCGCGAAAACTGAAAATCCGCGAAGTAGCGGCGCACCTTCAAAAATGCTTAAAAAAAATAAACAGGTCACTGCTCGGGCCCTAATAATAATAATAATAATAATTTCCACAAAAACAATGGGGACCTCGTAGCGGTCGCTGCTCGGGCCCTAATAATAATTTCTACAAAAACAATAGGGACCTCGCCGCGGTCGCTGCTCGGGCCCCAATAATAATTTCTACACAAAGTCCATTGTGGTGACCCGCCCCCTTTTAAGTAAATTCAAAATGGCCGACTTCCTGTAAAACCTAGCTCATTGCTCCAAGAGTCTTTTTTGTAGGTCTTGGTCTTATACATACAGTGAACCCTCGCTACTTGGCGGTTCACCTTTCGCGGGTTCAGTGCTTCGCGGGTCTAAAAAATATTCGGGGGCATTGTAGTTTCGCCGAGCGGCACGACGGGGCGCTGGAGCGGTTAGACGGCCGGCGTGCACCAAAGAAGAGCGTGGGCGAAGAGGAGAGTGGACGAAGAAGAGCACGTTCCCCCGGACACGATCGGTGGCGACGTTTCGCGCGGTTCGGACAGTACCAGAGCTCCGGCCGGCGTGCGTGGCAGTTAAGCCGTAGAGGAGCACCTTCCCCGGGCACGGGCGGTGCCAAGCGGCCCCTAAGTTTAACCGATTGGAAGCTCCGGAGGAGGAGGGCATGCTCGCGTGGCAGTTAAGCCGTAGAGGAGCACCTTCCCCGGGCACGGGCGGTGCCAAGCGGCCCCTAAGTTTAACCGAATGGAAGCTCCGGAGGAGGAGGGCATGCTCGCGTCACAGTAAGCCGAAGAGGAGCACCTTCCCCGGGCACGGGCGGTTCCAAGCGGCCCCTAAGTTTAACCGAATGGAAGCTCCGGAGGAGGAGGGCATGCTCGCGTCACAGTAAGCCGAAGAGGAGCACCTTCCCCGGCCACGGGCGGTTCCAAGCGGCCCCTAAGTTTAACCGAATGGAAGCTCCGGAGGAGGAGGGCATGCTCGCGTCACAGTAAGCCGAAGAGGAGCACCTTCCCCGGGCACGGGCGGTGCCAAGCGGCCCCTAAGTTTAACCGAATGGAAGCTCCGGGGGAGGAGGGTGGGCGTGTGTCACAGTTAAGCCGAATTGGAGCACCTCTTCCGCCCGGGCACGAGCGGAGCGCGAAGCTGTCAGTTATGAATGAATAAATGAATAAATAAATAAATAAATAAAGAATGGCACCTTTCATTTCACAGGGCACACCAGACGGCGTACCAGCAGGTAAAAGTCTGAGTAATTAAATAAATACAAAAAGAATGGCTGGGGAATAAAAAAATAATACGTTTTAATAATAATTTGGTTTTTTTGTTCTAACATGAATTTCACTCTCTCTCTCTCTCCCCGTATATATATATATATATATTTATTATATATATTGTATTTTTTTTTAAGCATTTTTGAAGGTGCGCCGCTACTTCGCGGATTTTCAGTTTTCGCGGGTGGTCTCGGTCCCCATTAACCGCGATAACCGAGGGTTCACTGTACTCCATAAAATTTACAAAAAGCGAGGTGAAACACTCAACCAGGGCTGCTTTTTTTAACATTTCTCGAGGGCCATGGCGAGCCATTTCAAAATAGCTGCACAACTAACGTATAAAATATTGATAAATTTGCTCTGCCTGATGTGTGTGTAAAGTTTCACGAGTTGTCGTTCATATTTAGAACCTCATAATCAGCGTTGTTTTATTGCCCACAACTTTTCACGAAAAAGGATGAATTTCGTATTGTGACATCCTCATGGCCGAAACAGTCATCCGAGCATATATGAGGGCGACCTTGTTGAGTTGCACGGAGAAAAACATCCAAAAAAATAACTTGTATTAGCTTTTACCAGTTGGTGGCGCTACTACTACGATGAAAAATAAGTTGGTGGATGTCTTCAGGGCTGAAGTATCCTCAAATGTGTACAACTTCGAGAAGATAGTATCATCTGAGTAATGTTGCCGGAGCTTTTGTTGCCACAGAGTACAATCGGACTTTTCAGCACCGTAATAGCCACGCCTTTTGCCAAAACGTCACAAAATTCGGCAGAGAGTAAGTGAGTCTTTTCTGACTAATTTTCAGTCGGATTCGTCAAAAGGGCACCGTGCAGTACGTGAAAATTAAAATTAAAAAAAATTTTTGATTCCACTTGGCGGCGCTGTGTGTATAATTTTTTTCAGCATGGGCACAAGAATTCCACCGAACATCGCCAGTTCAATGGGATTTTGGTTAAGTCCGCAAATAATAGTGAACAATATACTTTGGCTGCGCGCTCGAATAATTTTACTCGTATATACTTCAATGAGGGTGTAGTGTGGGTATCGGGATCTTTAACACGCCCTAACACGAAGCTGACTCTCCAACCGCCACAGCCTTTTAATGACGAAATTATAAAATAAACAAAAACACTGTTCAACAACATAAAATAAAATAAAAAATCACATCATACTTACATTTATAAACTTTAATCCTCAAGAACATTATTCTCAGGTTGACCGAAAGACGAGGACACGGGAGCGCCTCGGGCATGTTCTTCTTCCTTGTGTAGGCGAATGACGTTTTAAGGTGCTTGTCCGCCACCTGCTGTGCTGAACTATGTATTAAATAAGAAAAGCAAATTGTTGAATGTTTTTTCCCCAATGAAGACTGAATTGTAAAATACCCGGAAATGGCTTTTCTGTTTTATTGTGCATTTAAAAAAAATTCAGATTGTCCTTTTTTGTTGAGATAATTGTTGAATATTGAAATTGCACATGTAACTGGTAATTTAGTTTTAGATATTATTTGAACCAGTGGAGGGCCATGCATTTCACACCTGGGCCTTCAATGAAGTCCTACTTCGTCCTACTTGAATAAATCCCCCTCATAATACCATAATTTATGACACCACGGGTGGACAAACAATATACAGAAAAGCACTTAGACAGCACTGACCGAGTGTTGGACGATATAGCTTCTCTTGAAAGGTCCGTGTTGAAAATGGCCTCGCAAGTGAATCTTCAATTTCTAAAGATAAAGATGTCTTTTAATTGTCCCATAACGGGGACATTTGCAGTGTTACAGCAGCAAAGATATACATCACACAGTGGCACCGACGTAATGTAGCCGTTAATGTATAACATTGGCAGCAGGCATTCATAAAAAGCATGCAAATATACACAGTATATACGTATATACACAGATCCCCATGTATATACACACTTACAGCCCACAACATATACAAGTGTAAGGAAACACTCCAAATGCCTGTCTATGGTTCAGAGGGGAAATAAATAAAAACGCTGCAATGATAAAAAAAAATACTGAATGATTGAAAATACTGCAATGATAAAAATACTGCAAGAATAAAAGTACTGTACCCAGCCAACATGTCCAACTGGGCCCCAAATGGGGTAAATGCGGGATTCCTGGGTACCAAGTGGGAATGGGCTAGAAGTGGGCAATGGTACAGGGTTCCATGTGGGCGCCATCTGGGATTGGTGGGCATGGGCTTAAACTGGGCAAATGTTGTGGGTGCAATACGGGTTGTGTATGGGCTAAGTGGGCATGGGTTAGAACTGGTAAAGATAAAGATAAAGATGTCCTTTATTAGTCCCACAATGGGGAAATTTGAGGTGTTACAGCAGCAAAGATATAGCTCACACAGAGTCGGCGGCGTAATGTAGCCGTTAATGTATAACATTAGCAGCAGACATTCATAAAAAGCATGCAAATATACACAGTATAAACGTATCTAAGTGTAAGGAAAGACTCCTAATGTCTGTCCATTATACAGAGGGGAAAATGCTGTAATGATAAAAACTACTGAATCTACTACTGAAACCATTTATAGGTCCTATTTGGGTTATGTGTGGGCTAAGTGGGCATGGGTTAGAACTGGTCAACCATGTGAGGGTCTCATATGGGCTGTATATGGGCCAAGTGGGCATGGGTTAGAGCTGGTCAACCATGTCTGGGTCCTATTTGGGTTATGTGTGGGCTAAGTGGGCATGGGTTAGAAGTGGTCACCATTTATCGGTCCTGTTTGGGTTATGTGTGGGATAAGTGGGCATAGGTTAGAGCTGGTCAACCATGTCTGGGTCCTGTTATGGGTTATAGATGAGCTAAGCGGGCATGGGTTTGAAAATTTGTTCTGGAGCCTTTTTGATATTTAATGCATGCTATGCTAATAGTAACCACCCGAAGACTATTCTCAGTAGAACTATTCAATGGATGCCAAAACGATAGAGACATGGCCATGGAGCCTATGCTGCGAGATTGTGAAAGGACTAAAATAAGTGTAGGATTTTTGAGGACCAGAAGTCAGCTTTTATTAGGTTTGACATTGATTTAACTTATGGAACAATGCAAATTATGGTCGGGTTGTTGTTGGACTTTTTCCGCTTTTGACTAATGGACGGGTGTTTTTATTTTCTGGGACTCTTTAGAACAAGCGGCACGGTGGCGGACTGGTTAGCAAGTCCGCATCACAGTACAGAAGTGCAAGGTTCTCCCTGTGCCTGCTAGGGTTTTCGCCGGTTTCCTCCCACTTTCCAAAAACATCCATGATAGGTTGATTGGTCACTGGTCCAAGGTCTGAGTGTGAGAGCGGATGGTTGCTTGTCTCTGTGTGCCCTGCGATTGACTGGCAACCAGTTCAGGGTGTACCCTGTCGACTGCCCGAAGACAGCTGGGATAGGCTCCAGCACTCCCGGGGACCCTTGTGAGGACAAGAAGCAGTACAGAGGATTGATTGATTTATTAAAATTAAATTCATGTATTTATCTATGCTAAATTTAACAAGGCTGGACGTTATATTTTGTGAATTTACATGTACCCCCAACTGTGACTTAATAACCCTTAAGGGACAAGATAACATTTTATAATATACCAGACAGCTAAGATTGTCATCTATGAACTATTTGACAAGGCAGGTCCAGCATTGTCAGCCACATCCAACAGTCAACACAGTTACTTTTTTTTAAATAAACAAAATCAACATTATTAATTAATGTTATTTTATTAATTCTGTATGCTGTGAAAGATCTTTATTCAAAGTATATTTGAAGTTATTTCTACCTTATTGCTTGATTTTTGTAGATTCAATTCGGAGTTGTCAAAATTACAGATTCTTTTGAAGGCAGCATATTCAAACTGTGAGAAAAGGAGCGAATGCAAGCTACGCGGTCTTTGAGGTGCGGCAGAAGAGCTGAAAGCACGGTGAGTCCCGAACGATAATTGAATTAATTAATTAATCTTGGGTAAATGTCTGGCTCTCATTTTTTGGACTTACTTTACAATGTGTTTTGTAATTTTTCAAGGTTGCCTGTGTTGGAAAACTGCTTGGTGCGTTAGCTAAAACACAGTATGCTAAAATGATAAGTGACGAGAACACAGAGGGTATATCAACAACGTATGTACTCGAATTATTTTGGGGAAAACTTAAGTACATTATAATCACCCTTTTAATAATACTGATAAGCGTTGTGTGTTTTATTTATTTTTATGAGGACCTTTACAACGAGCTACATATTGTTAGCATTGGGCCTACGACGCTAAACACAGTGTCCCTCGATCTCTCTCCAAAATTCTCCAAAAGACTTAAGCTTTCACTCAAATTAATACAATCTACTCCACTAGCTCATTTAAGGCTTTTTTGTGATGTGTTTGATTTGGGTAAGTAAAGCAAAACATATTAACTGTTGAATGTTGCCTGTTATTTAAATAATAGAAATTCAAGATGAAAGTTGAACAGATATTGAAATGCTAGATTGGCTCATTCAGAATCATGCCACAATGTGCTTTGTATGTTTTGTGTGTGGGTTTATCAAGCTCTAATTCAATGCAGTGTCCAAAACGAGCGCGCATAATTGTTGGATGAATGTTGGTTAATAGAGTCAGATAATAGTTCCAACAGTTGAACAGATGTTGAAATGCTAGATTGGCTCATTCAGAATCATGCCACAATGTGCTTTGTATGTTTTGTGTTTAGGCTTATCAAGCTCTAATTCAATGCAGTGTTGAGCTGCATTTGAGAGGAACTACGTAAGTAACTAATGTGGAAAAATTGTGACTTCTTTGTGTACTTTTATTTTGAATATTCAAATTTTGTGGGTAAAGGTTAGAGAAAATAAGTTAAAAATGAGAGCTGTACAGGTATTTAAGTTTTTGGTTTGTAAAATACCCGAATGTGGGTTTCAGCCGGTGAGGCAATGATTGGACAGAGCAAAAGCTATGCTCCAAAATAGAAGTGATTACACCTTCACTAGACTAACCTGCAGCTAATTACATAATTATAAAATTAACACTTTAACCTGGCTTCCCCATCACAGATGTATTCTTTTAAATGCAAAGCTTTTTGTTCTAGCTTTTGTTGTTAAATGACATTCATGCCCAAGTGTCTATGCATCCATTGCAGGGATGTTTTCTCAAGTGACGAGTCTGAAGCCTGTGATGACGAAGTACCATCTACACCTCCCCATGGATTGTCACAGAGAAAAAGCTTCCTAACCAAGAGAGGCGCTGCAGAAGGTCCTTGAGTACGTCCAACGTGTTGAGTCTGTGAGTCTACTGCAGGATCTAATGCAGGTATGAAAATGATGAAATTTTAATGTATTATCTTCAAAATTAAAATAATTATTTAATTTCTTGAAATATAAAATTAGGTACCCTAAACCCAAGTAGGAACCCCAGTCCCAGTACATTCCTGATTCTGGAGCTACAGAGATCAAACCATCCTACTGTATCACTAAATAGCCCCACCTCTAAAACCCTGATTCGGAAGGCCGAGTTGAAAGACTTCAGAGTTCAAGATGGTCAACTGCAACTATGATAAGCCGAATGTGTTCACCCCAAGTCGGAAACTGAGAAAAAGACTCAATTTTCACATGATTTCAGTCCCTTCTATATTTAAAAGAATGTATTGGGGCTCTAAAAATGTGAAATATTTTTACAAGTATTTCTTTTACTACTCATAGGCAGTTTCATAATAATAGTACAATTTGGCATCGTGTATTGTTTTTTGGTTCCATTCAAAATGCACAAGACGTATAGACATATTTTGTTTGTGGATCGCTGCAGCATCACACGAGCGCACAGAGACAAACGTGGCAGCAACTTAAAACAATTAAAATATCGAATCGAAATCGGGAACTGAAAATCAAAAATCGAATCGGGGCTAGAGTGAATCGTTACCTCCCTAATCATAATCATTTTGGTAGAATGTTGGGCTCTTGCCCTTTGAGTGTATATGGCGTTACCGAAGCTGTTCACTTAATCGACAATTCCTTTCCTGTGACGTTTATCATACCCAGTTTAACTGCCAAAATATTTTTAAGTGTGTGATGATTATCTGGATCGAGTGACACCCATGTTATAATGGTTGCAGGTATTGGTGGATTGGACGATAGTGTCAGAACAATGATGGCGTTCATCATGACAAATCCTCTGTCTCTGAAGTACAATCTCTTTGGACATCGTAGCAAGAACAAGCGCCGAGACCTGCCTTTTTCTGATGTTCTATACGGTAATATATATATATATATATATTTTTTTTTTAAGGGATTGTGGTGTGAAGACATTTCAGCATGTCCCATAAGGTTTCACAATCATTAAATAGCTTTACTAAGTTGACTTCTTGTCTTTTTTGTTTTAGGAGCACTGAAAAGGAATGGA
Source organism: Idiotropiscis lumnitzeri (assembly GCF_059441095.1). NCBI lineage: Eukaryota > Metazoa > Chordata > Actinopteri > Syngnathiformes > Syngnathidae > Idiotropiscis > Idiotropiscis lumnitzeri. The sequence goes on from NW_028283570.1 coordinate 1,741,127, forward strand.
GCCACAAAGGACATCAACGAGAAGGACACAGGCAACCCTGTCCAAGTGGTTCATGGGAGCTTGTGATCAAGGTGGGAATAGGGCAGTTCGAGCTCGGAGATCTCAAGGCAACTGTCAGGTTTAAAACGTCCTGACGCCATTTTTAGACTGAAGGTGGCATAAATCCAGACCAAACCAGTTAGAGTTTTGTTTTTGACCATTCGCGAATGGGAGAGGAAGTCAGGAGGTGAAGCAGGCGTCTTGCCAGTTCAATCTCGCGCACTCTCTCTCACTCTCTACCACCCGTTCGGTCTTTTATCAGCAACCTAAGCAGACAATGGAGGTCTGTCTGAAATTCTAGCAGGCAGGCAGGAAGCAATCAACCACAGTAGTCAGTCAGGAATTCGAAACTAAAGTGTGTGCGTGTGTTCCAGTTGTGCGCGTGTGTGCTAAAGCAATAATGTGAGTGTCTGTGTGTGTGTGCGCAATTATAACTGATACAAATAGTGTATAAAAACATGATTAGAAATACACAAACTATTTACATATCCTCATCCCATCTCACATTCCCCCGTTTGTGGGTTTAAATCATGTCCTTACGGCTTTAAGACAGATCATCATAATGAAATCATACAACAGTGTGGTCATCCGTGGAGGGGCGAAAACCCTCAGTAGGGACAAAATTCCCCTCCTCCCTTCCGGCGTGGAACGAGATTCTCATGGTATGTTGGTCACTTGGGAATAAAACATAAAAAAACTTCAATATACCTAGTGAAAAATAACAAAACTGTCTCCACGCAGAGCTTGTCTCCACGCAGAGCTTGTCTCTGCGGCGACTTGATGGAGGCCCTTGCCTCGTTGTAGGAGGGGACAGCCGTCTTTACCTCCCGGATCTTCGTGTGTGGTGTATGTGTGTGCATGTGTGGGGGCAGGGGCAAAAGGGTCCATGTGTTATTTAGGTTTCAGTGTCCAGTTCGAGTTTGTCATTGTCCAGTTCGAATTCGTCATTCTCAACATCAATCAGGTTGTAATGGTACATTTGGGCAACAAACATGCAGTTAATAATCATCTTTGTCATAAGAATAATGCAACATGAACAGACTACACATAACAAAAATGAAAACCATAATTATCCCGATATATTGTCTTTCAAATTCTTCGTAGTGGTCATAACATCAATAATTGTTTCATTTTATTAAAAATGTAAATGCAGTAATGTTCTCCAATCAAGGCTAAAATTCTTTATGTACGTCATTAATTTCCAAACAATATCTAATCTTTTTGTTCTGTGGCTTCAACATTCGTATCTGTGGCTGGTTGTGCGGTTCCGATGTGCGTGTGGTCCGATATTGTGACTCAGGTGGGCTCCTGTTCGAGGGATTCGCGTTGCTCGGCCTTTAGCTGGAAACCGGAGAAGCTTGTACTGCAACTGGTGGATCCAGCTGCCACGCCCCGTGACCTTTGCTGCCGTCGGGGTCACTGCAATCATCTGGCGAGGGCCATCTCAGCATTCACTTGTCCCAACGAAGTCGTTTCAGCACCTTGAAGAAGAGTTGGTCTCCCACACGGACGTGATTTCTCTGTGGATCAGAACACACTGACCAGTAATTGCGTCTTTTTTTTTTTTTTTTTTGGTCAAAACATGTTTCCCATGTGGACTGGGACTGATGTGCCAGTCGCTGGTGGTTCTGATGAACCTGAGAGTCGATAGGGGATAGTGTCCTAACTTCGGCTGGCACTATCCTCATTGCTGTGATTGAAACACAGTCTGGTCATTGTCTCCTTTTTTTCCCTCATTGTCTTGATAAGTCTGCCCTTAACAGTCCCATTAGTGCGTTCCACAAGTCCTGCAGACTGTATGCACAATGACGCTTTGAGTCAATTTTGCAACAACTGTCCCACTTGTTACAACATCATTCACAAATGCATAATTTTCACTTCAAATCACTTCTTGAAATTCCAAATGTCAGGATAATTTGTGTTAGGTTGAAGATGTATTTTATCCCATATTTTACTCTATTAGTATTGCAAAAGAATTGTTCCACAGCGTGACCCATGTTTGACCATATGGATGAGAAGACTTCACAGAGAAGCGGATGCCTGAAGACTGGATCAACGTCTGCAACATCAAAGGAGGTGTGCTGAGACACACCTCTGAAACAAAAGGACTGAGACTTTAGTACCAGAGCACTAAAAGGGCATATCTGCCTTTTCAATCAGTGGATGACTGCCATTGATGTCTGTCTTTCCTCTTGTGTCTGAGATGTTTACATGTTCCTGCTGGTGCTCCCCCCTTCATCCCTTAGTGCAAATACATTGTATTGTTAGGGACTTCCCTAATAAAATAGAGGGCTCGGCGGAGTGTGCTCCAGAACGAATTTGGAGATGTAACTGAGCACACCTCCGTTCGTTCTCCTCGCGAGTAAAAGATCAACTCTTGTCTTCCTTCCATTCATTTAGCCTATGTTCAGTGAATGCTTAGGTGATTGAACCTGACAATTTGATTACACAACACTTTTTCCAACTGTTTTAGCATCAACATATGTTGTCGGAAACAACTTAATCCATTTTGAAAACATATGAATTACAACCAAACAATATTGCATCTCAAACAAATAACACTGTCTAAAAAAAAGTTTTTTGTTGAAAAGTCTGTATGTGGGAACAATTTCATATCATACTACCCCTCTCTTGACACATGGTTATGCTCGTGTGTCACTCTTATTACTTTTCCAATCAATGAATTAGGCAGCCAGGATTTGCCATCTGCCAATTTGCTGATCCTGTCCTCAGCAATGTTTGCACCTTTGTTCTCCCAATGTGTGCGTTCAATTACTGGTACCTTTTTCCCTGGCGTGGGATCAAATTGTCAAGTTGATTTTCTGCGTGTGGGGGTGTGTTCATTTTCCCTTTTAGCTGCGCTGTGTCGATATAAAGGCGAGGCAGTTTCCAATTGTAATTGTGTCATTTTCTGTTAAGTGAATTTTGCGTTCACAAATAACTATTTTAGACGTGCTTTATGCACAACTTTTCTTTTCCTGTTGTGGTTTTTAAAGCCCAATGTCGACAGAACGCATGAACATTTATCTTGATTGTCAGTCCACATTGTAACCATACAACTCATACAAGATGGGAAACCCCAAATTTTAATTAGCTCACACCCGCCTACGCTCTTCCTGCTTATCCTAACAATCTCTTATCCGTTGGTATCACAATGTTAGTACTCCCATCGCATAAAAGTCAGTTTGATTTCAGGCTGCGACCTTGGTTCTCAAACACTTTTACTTCTTATCAGTCTGGAATGCCCACCTGGTCTGTGTTACAAGTCTGAGTTCCTCCAGTCGGGAGGAAGGTCAAGTCGCGGTTTGGTGATAATTTGGACGGCTCCACAGTCGTGTGGCGCCTCCTAGATGATGCGGGGAAAAAATGACGCTGGGCTGAAATGCACCGCAACTTATCAGTATAATGTGTCCCTGTGACAATTAGGCCGGCGTGCAATGTGAATGTGGTGGGAAAAGAATGTAATTTTTTGATTCCTTAAAGCAGCAGTGAAAGCTCTTAATCACACTCTAAGTGGTTCTCTGCCACGAAATCCAAATTGTTGTGACTAAATATGCAAATGAATTCATTTTGCCCTGGTTCCTGCAGTAACCCAGGCTAATGAAGTCATTTTTTGCAGTCACTGTTTTGCTCAAATGGCTTATAATAATTTGGTAGTGCGTTAAGATGCTTTGTCGATACAATCTTGTAGTGTATCTTCACAAGTTCCAACATACACAACCCATTCCATGGCCATGACGATACTGTTTTAAAGATTACCAAGGCTTGTTGGACCTTTCTCTGCCACATAAATTACAGCCCTGAGAGGCACTGGGCCTCAACTTTATCTATGAAGGGTCAGGGATTTAATGGGGGTCACCGAGGCGTCCCAAGGAAAGTTTTTACAGAAAAGTGGTCTGGCAATATCTTTTCTCTTTCTTATCACTGACAATGCGCCCCTTTAAAGTTTTGACGTTTGTTTGAATTCGCCCGTGCTTATTAATTCTATTGAAGTCCAATTTTGTCAGTGTATCACGGCCTAATGAGTAAAACGCATGTTGATGTAGAACTCCTTCTACACACACTTTTATGTTTGACTTTTTACGTCACGTGATCCTCCATTGCTACCACAACTCGTCCTGAAAAGTTAATGTTTTGTAACAAGACTTACTGCTTCCTCCTTTCTTTCTTTTCTTTTTCCTTCCTTCTGCCCAACACGTTCATGCTTTCTGTGCATAATTTAGAATTTTCTTTTCCATTTTACAAGTTGGCCAATTTAAATTAGGTTGTTTTATTTGAAAAGCCTGTAATTCTCTTTTTTTTCCCCTTTTCACCTAATCACAAATTTCTTATCACAAAAATGAACATGTTAATTCTATTTTATTTCCTATTTTTCCAATCTTGTGACTCATTTCACTTCAACCAGTTCTACCTTAAAGTGGACAAGTACACATCAATGTTTTTTGTAGTTTCTATTTTCTTCTCTGCTTTAATGAAAATTATAGCCCTTCTAGCCAAATTTTTCCTGTGTCATTTCTATCTCTGCATTTCATTCCATTTCTGGCCTACCTTAATACTAAAACAAAAATGCTCTTTCAAAAATTAAAACTATCTAAAACTAGTGATGGCAAAATGAAGCCCCATAAAGCAGCCAAGCCCTGCAGGGAAATACTTCACACACGAATGGGCTTCGAGATGCTTCATTTTTCTTGACTACGCCATCCCATGGACAGAAAAATGTATAACATGCTTGGTGCATGCAATAAAATGGTGAGCTGTAAATCATGCTCTGCCCACCAAACAATATGTATTTGAAGAGTGATTTTAATTGTTCTGTTTTACTTTGTCTTCTAACTTCTCCAATATTCAGACAGCTCCGCCGAGACCAACGTTTCACCCCCACACTGATATAAAATGGACCCAACCGTTTGGGTCTCTTTCCAAATTTGGTACCAAAGCCTCCCCCACAGTGCGGCAGCTATCTTGAATTGGCCCGTTCCCAGAAAGTTTTACTTCATTCAGTGTCATTCAGTATTATTCAAAATCTTTCAGTGTCATTCCAAATCATTCAATGTCATTCACAATCTTTCCACATCCTTCCACCTTCCATCGTTCAGTGTCATTCCACATTCTCTTTCATATATAACATAACATAACAATAACATAATCCTGGGTCAGCAGACACCTAATTAATGTGTTAATACATGATACATTTTTCTATAAGCAACCCTTATGATTGTAACGTATTTTTAATTCTTTCTAGGCGGGAACTGTCCGAACAAAAAATTCATGCAATTTGTAATTAGACACTTTGTCATACAAAAAGTCACTCAGGGCAAGAGAAAAAAAATTGTCACTTGCCCAAGTTGGGCAAGTAATTTGGCCACTCGGGCAAGGCAAATTTTAGTGGCACTTGCCCTATGGGCAAGCAGTTTTTAAAGTTAACTTCGAACCCTGTGATGGTGTCTTGTGACCTGTCTTTATCAGCTGATGTTCCATGAAGGCGTGCCTTACCTGTCACAAGAATGAAGGCAAGTCACGCCCCCCGCTGTCCATTCACTCCGCCAAGACGCTGCTCCAGGTGGTAGAGAGGATGAAGGCTCCCTTGTCTCTGTTCATGGTTTTTATGCCTCGCTTGCAGATCTCAATGGCCTCTCTGATCCAGCGCTGTAGTTTGTTCTCTTCTGTGCGGATGACCCTGCCCTTCTCCCGGTCCATGATGTGGTTTTCCCTTTTGCAGTGGTCAGTGATTGCTGATTTGTAATGTTCATGTTGTGCTTGTTCTTTTACTGCTCTGATTTTTTAATTTTTTTGACAGGTAAGTCACACCCTCATGGAACATCAGCTGATAAAGACTGGTCTCAAGACACCATCATGCGACACTCTGAAGAAGGCGAAAGACTCGCCGAAACATGTCAGGTAAAAAATTAACCTAAAACATAAATGTCTGCTTTTAATGAATCAGTCAAATATCAATAATAAGAAGACAAAATGAACCTAATACAAATAAATGAATGCTTAATAACTCCCCTGCACATGCTCCTAAAAATCCAAACCTTCACCTGTAAATAAAACGTCCCGACCTGAAGACATCTTAATGTTATTATTTTGTTTTACACACAGCGCCGCCAAGTGGAATCAAAAATTTGTTTTTATTTTAATTTTCACGTACTGCACGGTGCCCTTCTGACGAATCCGACTGAAAATTAGTCAGAAAAGACTCAAGACAATGATCTTACTCTCTGCCGAATTTTGTGACGTTTTGGCAAAAGGCGTGGCTATTACGGTGCTGAAAAGTCCGATTGTACTTTGTGACAACAAAAGCTCCGGCAACATGACTCAGATGATCCTATCTTCTCGAAGTTGTACACATTTGAGGATACTTCAGCCCTGAAGACTTCTACCAACTTATTTTTCATCGTAGTAGTAGCGCCACCAACTGGTAAAAGCTAATACAAGTTATTTTCTTGGATGTTTTTCTCCGTGCAACTCAACAAGGTCGCCCTCATATATGCTCGGATTACTGTTTCGGCCATGAGGATGTCACAATACGAAATTCGTCCTTTTTCGTGAAAGGTTGTGGGAGTGGCATTGCACTGTTCGGCAATAAAACAACGCTGATTATGAGGTTGTAAATATGAACGACAACTCGTGAAACTTTACACACACATCAGGCCGAGCAAATTTATATATATATATATATATATATATATATATACGGGGAGAGAGAGAGTGAAATTCATGTTACAACAAAAAAAAACAAATTATTATTAAAACATATTATTTTTTAATTCCCCAGCCATTCTTTTTGTATTTATTTAATTACTCCGACTTTTACCTGCTGGTACGCCGTCCGGTGTGCCCTGTGAAATGAAAGGTGGCATTCTTTATTTATTTATTCATTTATTCATTCATAACTGACAGCCTCGCGCTCCGCTCGTGCCCGGGCGGAAGAGGTGCTCCAATTCGGCTTAACTGTGACACACGCCCGCCCTCCTCCCCCGGAACTTCCATTCGGTTAAACTTAGGGGCCGCTTGGCACCGCCCGTGCCCGGGGAAGGTGCTCCTCTTCGGCTTACTGTGACGCGAGCATACCCTCCTCCTCCGGAGCTTCCATTCAGTTAAACTTAGGGGCCGCTTGAAACCGCCCGTGCCCGGGGAAGGTGCTCCTCTTCGGCTTACTGTGACGCGAGCATCCCCTCCTCCTCCGGAGCTTCCATTCGGTTAAACTTAGGGGCCGCTTGGAACCGCCCGTGCCCGTGGAAGGTGCTCCTCTTCGGCTTACTGTGACGCGAGCATGCCCTCCTCCTCCGGAGCTTCCATTCGGTTAACCTTAGGGGCCGCTTGGAACCGCCCGTGCCCGGGGAAGGTGCTCCTCTTCGGCTTACTGTGACGCGAGCATGCCCTCCTCCTCCGGAGTTTCCATTCGGTTAAACTTAGGGGCCGCTTGGCACCGCCCGTGCCCGGGGAAGGTGTTCCTCTACGGCTTAACTGCCACGCACGCCGGCCGGAGCTCTGGTACGGTTCAAACCGCGCGAAACGTCGCCACCGATCGTGTCCGGGGGAACGTGCTCTTCTTCGTCCACTCTCCTCTTCGCCCACGCTCTTCTTCGGCGCACGCCGGCCGTCTAACTGCTCCAGCGCCCCGTCGTGCCGCTCGGCGAAACTACAATGCCCCCGAATATTTTTTAGACCCGCGAAGCACTGAACCCGCGAAAGGTGAACCGCGAAGTAGCGAGGGTTCACTGTATGTATAAGACCAAGACCTACAAAAAAGTCTCTTGGAGCAATGAGCTAGGTTTTACAGGAAGTCGGCCATTTTTAATTTACTTAAAAGGGGGCGGGTCACCACAATGGACTTTGTGTAGAAATTATTATTGGGGCCCGAGCAGCGACGGCGGCGAGGTCCCTATTGTTTTTGAAGAAATTATTATTAGGGCCCGAGCAGCGACCGCTACGAGGTCCCCATTGTTTTTGTGGAAATTATTATTATTTTTATTATTATTATTAGGGCCCGAGCAGTGACCGCTGCGAGGTCCCTATTGTTTTTCTAGAAATTGTTATTAGGGCCCGAGCTGCGACGGCTGCGAGGTCCCTATTGTTTTTGTAGAAAATATTATTACTTTTATTATTAATAATATTATTATTATTATTATTATTAGGGCCTGAGCAGCGACCGCTGCGAAGTCCCTATTGTTTTTGTAGAAATTATTATTATTATTATTTTTCCGATTGTTCGATCGCATTTTTGACCCCCGAAACATGCACAAAAACTCACCAAACTTGGCAGTCTCATCGGGCATGGCGAAAAATTTGATATTTTAACGTCTAATATGAACAGGAAGTGAGTTATGAATTTTTGAAAGTCCGACTTTTGCCCTTTTTTGCATGTTTACAGGGGTCATTCTTTTGCACCCTGATCCTAAAGGCTTCATCTGATTGCCTTAAAATTCTGTCTGTAGCATCTGAAGACCTGGGACAAACACTGGGGCTAAAATTTTTTGTTTCCGAAATACTATATGACAGGGGCGGGGCTTCAAAGTTTTCACTTAAGATTTCTTTCGCCGCAATGGACAAAATGCTTAATAACTCTCCTGCACATGCTGCTAAAAATCCAAAACTTCACATGTACATAAAGAGTCTGTACCTGAAGACATCTATATGTTTATATTCAGTTATACACCTTGCGCCAATCAATATCATTTTTTACATTTTGACGTACTGCACGGTGCCCTTTTAACGAATCTGATTGAAAATTGGCTAGAAAAGACTCAAGACATTGATCTTACTCTATCCCTATTTTTGTGACTTTCCTTCGAAGGGCGTGGCTATTACGGTGCTGCAGAGTCTGATTATTCTCCGTGGCAACAAAAGTTCCTGCAAAATGATTCAGATGATCCATCTTCTCGAAATTTTTCACATTTGAGGATATTCAGGCCCTGAAGACGGCTGCCAACTTATTTTTGATCGCAGTGGTAGCGCCACCAACTGGTTAAAACAAATACAAATTATTTTTGTTGATGTTTTTCTCCGGGCAGGTTAACAAAATCTACCTTATATTTGCTCGGATGAGTGTTTAGGCCTTGAGCATGTCACAATACAAAAGTCTTTCGCCTTCTTCAGAGTGTCACATGATGGTGTCTTGTGACCCGTCTTTATCAGCTGATGTTCCATGAGGGCGTGACTTACCTGTCACAAGAATGAAGGCAAGTCACGCCCCCCGCTGTCCGTTCACTCCGCCAAGATGCTGGTCCAGGTGGTAGAGAGGATGAAGGCTCCCTTGTCTCTGTTCATGGTTTTTATGCCTCGCTTGCAGATCTCAATGGCCTCTCTGATCCAGCGCTGTTGTTTGTTCTCTTCTGTGCGGATGACCCTGCCCTTCTCCCGGTCCATGATGTGGTTTTCCCTTTTGCAGTGGTCAGTGATTGCTGATTTGTAATGTTCATGTTGTGCTTGTTCTTTTACTGCTCTGATTTTTTTCATTTTTTTGACAGGTAAGCCACACCCTCATGGAACATCAGCTCAAGACACCATCATGCGACACTCTGAAGAAGGCGAAAGACTCGCCGAAACATGTCAGGTAAAAAATTAACCTAAAACATAATTGTCTGCTTTTAATGAATCAGTCAAATATCAATAATAAGAAGACAAAATGAACCTAATACAAATAAATGAATGCTTAATAACTCCCCTGCACATGCTCCTAAAAATCCAAACCTTCACCTGTAAATAAAACGTCCCGACCTGAAGACATCTTAATGTTATTATTTTGTTATACACACAGTGCCGCCAAGTGGAATCAAAAAATTTTTTTTATTTTAATTTTCACGTACTGCACGGTGCCCTTTTGACGAATCCGACTGAAAATTAGTCAGAAAAGAGTCTAGACAATGATCTTACTCTCTGCCGAATTTTGTGACGTTTTGGCAAAAGGCGTGGCTATTACGGTGCTGAAAAGTCCGATTGTACTCTGTGGCAACAAAAGCTCCAGCAACATGACTCAGATGATCCTATCTTCTCGAAGTTGCACACATTTGAGGATACTTAAGCCCTGAAGACATCTACCAACTTATTTTTCATCGTAGTAGTAGCGCCACCAACTGCTAATAGCTAATACAAGTTATTTTCTTGGATGTTTTTCTCCGTGCAACTCAACAAGGTCGCCCTCATATATGCTCGGATGACTGTTTCGGGCCATGAGGATGTCATAATACGAAATTTGTCCTTTTTCATGAAAAGTTGTGGGAGTGGCATTGCACTGTTCGGCAATAAAACAACGCTGATTATGAGGTTCTAAATATGAACAACAACTCGTGAAACTTTACACACACATCAGGCCGAGCAAATTTATCAATATTTTATACGTGAGTTGTGCAGCTTTTTTGAAATGGCTCACCATGGCCCTCGAGAAATGTTCAAAAAAGCAGCCCTGGTTGAGTGTTTCACCTCGCTTTTTGTAAATTTTATGGAGTACAGTGAACCCTCGGTTATCGCGGTTAATGGGGACCGAGACCACCCGCGAAAACTGAAAATCCGCGAAGTAGCGGCGCACCTTCAAAAATGCTTAAAAAAAATATACAATATATATAATAAATATATATATATATATATATATATATATATATATATATATATATATATATATATATATATACGGGGGGAGAGAGAGAGAGAGAGAGTGAAATTCATGTTATAACAAAAAAAACAAATTATTATTAAAACGTATTATTTTTTTATTCCCCAACCATTCTTTTTGTATTTATTTAATTACTCCGACTTTTACCTGCTGGTACGCCGTCCGGTGTGCCCTGTGAAATGAAAGGTGGCATTCTTTATTTATTTATTCATTTATTCATTCATAACTGACAGCCTCGCGCTCCGCTCGTGCCCGGGCAGAAGAGGTGCTCCAATTCGGCTTAACTGTGACACACGCCCGCCCTCCTCCCCCGGAGCTTCCATTCGGTTAAACTTAGGGGCCGCTTGGCACCGCCCGTGCCCGGGGAAGGTGCTCCTCTTCGGCTTACTGTGACGCGAGCATGCCCTCCTCCTCCGGAGCTTCCATTCGGTTAAACTTAGGGGCCGCTTGGAACCGCCCGTGCCCGGGGAAGGTGCTCCTCTTCGGCTTACTGTGACGCGAGCATGCCCTCCTCCTCCGGAGCTTCCATTCGGTTAAACTCAGGGGCCGCTTGGAACCGCCCGTGCCCGGGGAAGGTGCTCCTCTACGGCTTAACTGCCACGCACGCCGGCCGGTGCTCTGGTACGGTCCGAACCGCGCGAAACGTCGCCACCGATCGTGTCCGGGTGAACGTGCTCTTCTTCGTCCACTCTCCTCTTTGCCCACGCTCTTCTTCGGCGCCCGCCGGCCGTCTAACCGCTCCAGCGCCCCGTCGTGCCGCTCGGCGAAACTACAATGCCCCCGAATATTTTTTAGACCCGCGAAGCACTGAACCCGCGAAAGGTGAACCTCGAAGTAGCTAGGGTTCACTGTATGTATAAGACCAAGACCTACAAAAAAGTCTCTTGGAGCAATGAGCTAGGTTTTACAGGAAGTCGGCCATTTTGAATTTACTTAAAAGGGGGCGGGTCTCCACAATGGACTTTGTGTAGAAATTATTATTGGGGCCCGAGCAGCGACCGCGTCGAGGTCCCTATTGTTTTTGTAGAAATTATTATTACTTTTATTATTATTATTATTATTATTATTAGGGCCTGAGCAGCGACCGCTGCGAAGTCCCTATTGATTTTGTAGAAATTATTATTATTATTATTTTTCCGATTGTTCGATCGCATTTTTGACCCCCGAAACATGCACAAAAACTCACCAAACTTGGCAGTCTCATCGGGCATGGCGAAAAATTTTATATTTTTTAACGTCTAATATGAACAGGAAGTGAGTTATGAATTTTTGAAAGTCCGACTTTTGCCCTTTTTTGCATGTTTACAGGGGTCATTCTTTTGCACCCTGATCCTAAAGGCTTCATCTGATTGCCTTAAAGTTCTGTCTGGAGCATCTTAAGACCTGGGACAAACACTGGGGCTAAAATTTTTTGTTTCCGAAATACTATATGACGGGGGCGGGGCTTCAAAGTTTTCACTTAAGATTTCCTTCGCCGCAATGGACAAAATGCTTAATAACTCTCCTGCACGTGCTGCTAAAAATCCAAAACTTCACATGTACATAAAGAGTCGGTACCTGAAGACATCTATATGTTTATATTCAGTTATACACCTTGCGCCAATCAATATAAATTTTTACATTTTGACGTACTGCACGGTGCCCTTTTAACGAATCCGATTGAAAATTGGCTAGAAAAGACTCAAGACATTGATCTTACTCTATCCCTATTTTTATGACTTTCCTTCAAAGGGCGTGGCTATTACGGTGCCGCAGAGTCTGATTATTCTCCGTGGCAACAAAAGTTCCTGCAAAATGATTCAGATGATCCATCTTCTGGAAATCTTTCACATTTGAGGATATTCAGGCCCTGAAGACGGCTGCCAACTTATTTTTGATCGCAGTGGTAGCGCCACCAACTGGTTAAAACAAATACAAATTATTTTCGTTGATGTTTTTCTCCGGGCAGGTTAACAAAATCTACCTTATATTTGCTCGGATGAGTGTTTAGGCCTTGAGCATGTCACAATACGAAAGTCTTTCGCCTTCTTCAGAGTGTCACATGATGGTGTCTTGTGACCCGTCTTTATCAGCTGATGTTCCATGAGGGCGTGACTTACCTGTCACAAGAATGAAGGCAAGTCACGCCCCCCGCTGTCCGTTCACTCCGCCAAGATGCTGGTCCAGGTGGTAGAGAGGATGAAGGCTCCCTTGTCTCTGTTCATGGTTTTTATGCCTCGCTTGCAGATCTCAATGGCCTCTCTGATCCAGCGCTGTTGTTTGTTCTCTTCTGTGCGGATGACCCTGCCCTTCTCCCGGTCCATGATGTGGTTTTCCCTTTTGCAGTGGTCAGTGATTGCTGATTTGTAATGTTCATGTTGTGCTTGTTCTTTTACTGCTCTGATTTTTTCATTTTTTTGACAGGTAAGTCACACCCTCATGGAACATCAGCTCAAGACACCATCATGCGACACTCTGAAGAAGGCGAAAGACTCGCCGAAACATGTCAGGTAAAAAATTAACCTAAAACATAATTGTCTGCTTTTAATGAATCAGTCAAATATCAATAATAAGAAGACAAAATGAACCTAATACAAATAAATGAATGCTTAATAACTCCCCTGCACATGCTCCTAAAAATCCAAACCTTCACCTGTAAATAAAACGTCCCGACCTGAAGACATCTTAATGTTATTATTTTGTTATACACACAGTGCCGCCAAGTGGAATCAAAAATTTGTTTTTATTTTAATTTTCACGTACTGCACGGTGCCCTTTTGACGAATCCGACTGAAAATTAGTCAGAAAAGACTCAAGACAATGATCTTACTCTCTGCCGAATTTTGTGACGTTTTGGCAAAAGGCGTGGCTATTAAGGTGCTGAAAAGTCCAATTGTACTCTGTGGCAACAAAAGCTCCGGCAACATGACTCAGATGATCCTATCTTCTCGAAGTTGTACACATTTGAGGATACTTCAGCCCTGAAGACATCTACCAACTTATTTTACATCGTAGTAGTAGCGCCACCAACTGGTAAAAGCTAATACAAGTTATTTTCTTGGATGTTTTTCTCCGTGCAACTCAACAAGGTCGCCCTCATATATGCTCGGATTACTGTTTCGGCCATGAGGATGTCACAATACGAAATTCGTGATTTTTCGTGAAAAGTTGTGGGAGTGGCATTGCACTGTTCGGCAATAAAACAAAGCTGATTATGAGGTTCTAAATATGAACGACAACTCGTAAAACTTTACACACACATCAGGCCGAGCAAATTTATCAATATTTTATAAGTTAGTTGTGCAGCTTTTTTGAAATGGCTCGCCATGGCCCTCGAGAAATGTTAAAAAAAAGCAGCTCTGGTTGAGTGTTTCACCTCGCTTTTTGTAAATTTTATGGAGTACAGTGAACCCTTGGTTATCGCGGTTAATGGGGACCGAGACCACCCGCGAAAACTGAAAATCCGCGAAGTAGCGGCGCACCTTCAAAAATGCTTAAAAAAAATATACAATATATATAATAAATATATAAATATATATATATATATATATATATATATATATATATATATATACGGGGAGAGAGAGAGTGAAATTCATGTTATAACAAAAAAACCAAATTATTATTAAAACGTATTATTTTTTTATTCCCCAGCCATTCTTTTTGTATTTATTTAATTACTCCGACTTTTACCTGCTGGTACGCCGTCCGGTGTGCCCTGTGAAATGAAAGGTAGCATTCTTTATTTATTTATTCATTTATTCATTCATAACTGACAGCCTCGCGCTCCGCTCGTGCCCGGGCAGAAGAGGTGCTCCAATTTGGCTTAACTGTGACACACGCCCGTCCTCCTCCCCCGGAGCTTCCATTCGGTTAAACTTAGGGGCCGCTTGGCACCGCCCGTGCCCGGGGAAGGTGCTCCTCTTCGGCTTACTGTGACGCGAGCATGCCCTCCTCCTCTGGAGCTTCCATTCGGTTAAACTTAGGGGCCGCTTGGAACCGCCCGTGCCCGGGGAAGGTGCTCCTCTTCGGCTTACTGTGACGCGAGCATGCCCTCCTCCTCCGGAGCTTCCATTCGGTTAAACTTAGGGGCCGCTTGGAACCGCCCGTGCCCGGGGAAGGTGCTCCTCTTCGGCTTACTGTGACGCGAGCATGCCCTCCTCCTCCGGAGCTTCCATTCGGTTAAACTTAGGGGCCGCTTGGCACCGCCCGTGCCCGGGGAAGGTGCTCCTCTACGGCTTAACTGCCACGCACGCTGGCCGGAGCTCTGGTACGGTCCGAACCGCGCGAAACGTCGCCACCGATCGTGTCCGGGGGAACGTGCTCTTCTTCGTCCACTCTCCTCTTCGCCCACGCTCTTCTTCGGCGCACGCCGGCCGTCTAACCGCTCCAGCGCCCCGTCGTGCCGCTCTGCGAAACTACAATGCCCCCGAATATTTTTTAGACCCGCGAAGCACTGAACCCGCGAAAGGTGAACCGCGAAGTAGCGAGGGTTCACTGTATGTATAAGACCAAGACCTACAAAAAAGTCTCTTGGAGCAATGAGCTAGGTTTTACAGGAAGTCGGCCATTTTGAATTTACTTAAAAGGGGGCGGGTCACCACAATGGACTTTGTGTAGAAATTATTATTGGGGCCCGAGCAGCGACCGCGGCGAGGTCCCTATTGTTTTTGAAGAAAATATTATTACTTTTATTATTATTATTATTATTATTATTATTAGGGCCTGAGCAGCGACCGCTGTGAAGTCCCTATTGTTTTTGTAGAAATTATTATTATTATTATTTTTCCGATTGTTCGATCGCATTTTTGACCCCCGAAACATGCACAAAAACTCACCAAACTTGGCAGTCTCATCGGGCATGGCGAAAAATTTGATATTTTAACGTCTAATATGAACAAGAAGTGAGTTATGAATTTTTGAAAGTCCGACTTTTGCCCTTTTTTGCATGTTTACAGGGGTCATTCTTTTGCACCCTGATCCTAAAGGCTTCATCTGATTGCCTTAAAATTCTGTCTGTAGCATCTGAAGACCTGGGACAAACACTGGGGCTAAAATTTTTTGTTTCCGAAATACTATATGACGGCGGCGGGGCATCAAAGTTTTCACTTAAGATTTCCTTCGCCGCAATGGACAAAATGCTTAATAACTCTCCTGCACATGCTGCTAAAAATCCAAAACTTCACATGTACATAAAGAGTCTGTACCTGAAGACATCTATATGTTTATATTCAGTTATACACCTTGCGCCAATCAATATCATTTTTTACATTTTGACGTACTGCACGGTGCCCTTTTAACGAATCTGATTGAAAATTGGCTAGAAAAGACTCAAGACATTGATCTTACTCTATCCCTATTTTTGTGACTTTCCTTCGAAGGGCGTGGCTATTACGGTGCCGCAGAGTCTGATTATTCTCCGTGGCAACAAAAGTTCCTGCAAAATGATTCAGATGATCCATCTTCTCGAAATTTTTCACATTTGAGGATATTCAGGCCCTGAAGACGGCTGCCAACTTATTTTTGATCGCAGTGGTAGCGCCACCAACTGGTTAAAACAAATACAAATTATTTTCGTTGATTTTTTTCTCCGGGCAGGTTAACAAAATCTACCTTACATTTGCTCGGATGAGTGTTTAGGCCTTGAGGATGTCACAATACGAAAGTCTTTCGCCTTCTTCAGAGTGTCACATGATGGTGTCTTGTGGCCCGTCTTTATCAGCTGATGTTCCATGAGGGCGTGACTTACCTGTCACAAGAATGAAGGCAAGTCACGCCCCCCGCTGTCCGTTCACTCCGCCAAAATGCTGCTCCAGGTGGTAGAGAGGATGAAGGCTCCCTTGTCTCTGTTCATGGTTTTTATGCCTCGCTTGCAGATCTCAATGGCCTCTCTGATCCAGCGCTGTTGTTTGTTCTCTTCGGTGCGGATGACCCTGCCCTTCTCCCGGTCCATGATGTGGTTTTCCCTTTTGCAGTGGTCAGTGATTGCTGATTTGTAATGTTCATGTTGTGCTTGTTCTTTTACTGCTCTGATTTTTTCATTTTTTTGACAGGTAAGTCACACCCTCATGGAACATCAGCTGATAAAGACGGGTCTCAAGACACCATCATGCGACACTCTGAAGAAGGCAAAAGACTCGCCGAAACATGTCAGGTAAAAAATTAACCTAAAACATAATTGTCTGCTTTTAATGAATCAGTCAAATATCAATAATAAGAAGACAAAATGAACCTAATACAAATAAATGAATGCTTAATAACTCCCCTGCACATGCTCCTAAAAATCCAAACCTTCACCTGTGTAAATAAAACGTCCCGACCTGAAGACATCTTAATGTTATTATTTTGTTATACACACAGCGCCGCCAAGTGGAATCAAAAATTTGTTTTTATTTTAATTTTCACGTACTGCACGGTGCCCTTTTGACGAATCCGACTGAAAATTAGTCAGAAAAGACTCAAGACAATGATCTTACTCTCTGCCGAATTTTGTGAAGTTTTGGCAAAAGGCGTGGCTATTACGGTGCTGAAAAGTCCGATTGTACTCTGTGGCAACAAAAGCTCCGGCAACATGACTCAGATGATCCTATCTTCTCGAAGTTGTACACATTTGAGGATACTTCAGCCCTGAAGACATCTACCGACTTATTTTTCATCGTAGTAGTAGCGCCACCAACTGGTAAAAGCTAATACAAGTTATTTTCTTGGATGTTTTTCTCCGTGCAACTCAACAAGGTCGCCCTCATATATGCTCGGATGACTGTTTCGGCCATGAGGATGTCACAATACGAAATTCGTGATTTTTCGTGAAAAGTTGTGGGAGTGGCATTGCACTGTTCGGCAATAAAACAAAGCTGATTATGAGGTTCTAAATATGAACGACATCTCGTAAAACTTTACACACACATCAGGCCGAGCAAATTTATCAATATTTTATACGTTAGTTGTGCAGCTTTTTTGAAATGGCTCGCCATGGCCCTCGAGAAATGTTCAAAAAAGCAGCCCTGATTGAGTGTTTCACCTCGCTTTTTGTAAATTTTATGGAGTACAGTGAACCCTCGGTTATCGCGGTTAATGGGGACCGAGACCACCCGCGAAAACTGAAAATCCGCGAAGTAGCGGCGCACCTTCAAAAATGCTTAAAAAAAATATACAATATATATAATAAATATATATATATATATATATATATATATATATATATATATATATACGGGGAGAGAGAGAGTGAAATTCATTTTATAACAAAAAAACCAAATTATTATTAAAACGTATTATTTTTTTATTCCCCAGCCATTCTTTTTGTATTTATTTAATTACTCCGACTTTTACCTGCTGGTACGCCGTCCGGTGTGCCCTGTGAAATGAAAGGTGGCATTCTTTATTTATTTATTCATTTATTCATTCATAACTGACAGCCTCGCGCTCCGCTCGTGCCCGGGCGGAAGAGGTGCTCCAATTCGGCTTAACTGTGACACACGCCCGCCCTCCTCCCCCGGAACTTCCATTCGGTTAAACTTAGGGTCCGCTTGGCACCGCCCGTGCCCGGGGAAGGTGCTCCTCTTCGGCTTACTGTGACGCGAGCATGCCCTCCTCCTCCGGAGCTTCCATTCAGTTAAACTTAGGGGCCGCTTGGAACCGCCCGTGCCCGGGGAAGGTGCTCCTCTTCGGCTTACTGTGACGCGAGCATGCCCTCCTCCTCCGGAGCTTCCATTCGGTTAAACTTAGGGGCCGCTTGGAACCGCCCGTGCCCGGGGAAGGTGCTCCTCTTCGGCTTACTGTGACGCGAGCATGCCCTCCTCCTCCGGAGCTTCCATTCGGTTAAACTTAGGGGCTGCTTGGCACCGCCCGTGCCCGGGGAAGGTGCTCCTCTACGGCTTAACTGCCACGCACGCCGGCCGGAGCTCTGGTACGGTCCGAACCGCGCGAAACGTCGCCACCGATCGTGTCCGGGAGAACGTGCTCTTCTTCGTCCACTCTCCTCTTCGCCCACGCTCTTCTTCGGCGCACGCCGGCCGTCTAACCGCTCCAGCGCCCCGTCGTGCCGCTCGGCGAAACTACAATGCCCCCGAATATTTTTTAGACCCGCGAAGCACTGAACCCGCGAAAGGTGAACCGCGAAGTAGCGAGGGTTCACTGTATGTATAAGACCAAGACCTACAAAAAAGTCTCTTGGAGCAATGAGCTAGGTTTTACAGGAAGTCGGCCATTTTGAATTTACTTAAAAGGGGGCGGGTCACCACAATGGACTTTGTGTAGAAATTATTATTGGGGCCCGAGCAGTGACGGCGGCGAGGTCCCTATTGTTTTTGTAGAAATTATTATTAGGGCCTGAGCAGCGACCGCTACGAGGTCCCCATTGTTTTTGTGGAAATTATTATTATTTTTATTATTATTATTATTAGGGCCCGAGCAGTGACCGCTGCGAGGTCCCTATTGTTTTTCTAGAAATTGTTATTAGGGCCCGAGCTGCGACGGCTGCGAGGTCCCTATTGTTTTTGTAGAAAATATTATTACTTTTATTATTATTAATATTATTATTATTATTATTAGGGCCTGAGCAGCGACCGCTGCGAAGTCCCTATTGTTTTTGTAGAAATTATTATTATTATTATTTTTCCGATTGTTCGATCGCATTTTTGACCCCCGAAACATGCACAAAAACTCACAAAACTTGGCAGTCTCATCGGGAATGGCGAAAAATTTGATATTTTAACGTCTAATATGAACAGGAAGTGAGTTATGAATTTTTGAAAGTCCGACTTTTGCCCTTTTTTGCATGTTTACAGGGGTCATTCTTTTGCACCCTGATCCTAAAGGCTTCATCTGATTGCCTTAAAATTCTGTCTGTAGCATCTGAAGACCTGGGACAAACACTGGGGCTAAAATTTTTTGTTTCCGAAATACTATATGACGGGGGCGGGGCTTCAAAGTTTTCACTTAAGATTTCCTTCGCCGCAATGGACAAAATGCTTAATAACTCTCCTGCACATGCTGCTAAAAATCCAAAACTTCACATGTACATAAAAAGTCTGTACCTGAAGACATCTATATGTTTATATTCAGTTATACACCTTGCGCCAATCAATATCATTTTTTACATTTTGACGTACTGCACGGTGCCCTTTTAACGAATCTGATTGAAAATTGGCTAGAAAAGACTCAAGACATTGATCTTACTCTATCCCTATTTTTGTGACTTTCCTTCGAAGGGCGTGGCTATTACGGTGCCGCAGAGTCTGATTATTCTCCGTGGCAACAAAAGTTCCTGCAAAATGATTCAGATGATCCATCTTCTCGAAATTTTTCACATTTGAGGATATTCAGGCCCTGAAGACGGCTGCCAACTTATTTTTGATCGCAGTGGTAGCGCCACCAACTGGTTAAAACAAATACAAATTATTTTCGTTGATGTTTTTCTCCGGGCAGGTGAACAAAATCTACCTTATATTTGCTCGGATGAGTGTTTAGGCCTTGAGCATGTCACAATACGAAAGTCTTTCGCCTTCTTCAGAGTGTCACATGATGCTGTCTTGTGACCCGTCTTTATCAGCTGATGTTCCATGAGGGCGTGACTTACCTGTCACAAGAATGAAGGCAAGTCACGCCCCCCGCTGTCCGTTCACTCCGCCAAGATGCTGGTCCAGGTGGTAGAGAGGATGAAGGCTCCCTTGTCTCTGTTCATGGTTTTTATGCCTCGCTTGCAGATCTCAATGGCCTCTCTGATCCAGCGCTGTTGTTTGTTCTCTTCTGTGCGGATGACCCTGCCCTTCTCCCGGTCCATGATGTGGTTTTCCCTTTTGCAGTGGTCAGTGATTGCTGATTTGTAATGTTCATGTTGTGCTTGTTCTTTTACTGCTCTGATTTTTCATTTTTTTGACAGGTAAGTCACACCCTCATGGAACATCAGCTGATAAAGACGGGTCTCAAGACACCATCATGCGACACTCTGAAGAAGGCGAAAGACTCGCCGAAACATGTCAGGTAAAAAATTAACCTAAAACATAATTGTCTGCTTTTAATGAATCAGTCAAATATCAATAATAAGAAGACAAAATGAACCTAATACAAATAAATGAATGCTTAATAACTCCCCTGCACATGCTCCTAAAAATCCAAACCTTCACCTGTAAATAAAACGTCCCGACCTGAAGACATCTTAATGTTATTATTTTGTTATACACACAGTGCCGCCAAGTGGAATCAAAAATTTGTTTTTATTTTAATTTTCACGTACTGCACGGTGCCCTTTTGACGAATCCGACTGAAAATTTGTCAGAAAAGACTCAAGACAATGATCTTACTCTCTGCCGAATTTTGTGACGTTTTGGCAAAAGGCGTGGCTATTAAGGTGCTGAAAAGTCCGATTGTACTTTGTGGCAACAAAAGCTCCGGCAACATGACTCAGATGATCCTATCTTCTCGAAGTTGTACACATTTGAGGATACTTCAGCCCTGAAGACATCTACCAACTTATTTTACATCGTAGTAGTAGCGCCACCAACTGGTAAAAGCTAATACAAGTTATTTTCTTGGATGTTTTTCTCCGTGCAACTCAACAAGGTCGCCCTCATATATGCTCGGATGACTGTTTCGGCCATGAGGATGTCACAATACGAAATTCGTGATTTTTCGTGAAAAGTTGTGGGAGTGGCATTGCACTGTTCGGCAATAAAACAAAGCTGATTATGAGGTTCTAAATATGAACGACAACTCGTAAAACTTTACACACACATCAGGCCGAGCAAATTTATCAATATTTTATAAGTTAGTTGTGCAGCTTTTTTGAAATGGCTCGCCATGGCCCTCGAGAAATGTTAAAAAAAAGCAGCTCTGGTTGAGTGTTTCACCTCGCTTTTTGTAAATTTTATGGAGTACAGTGAACCCTCGGTTATCGCGGTTAATGGGGACCGAGACCACCCGCGAAAACTGAAAATCCGCGAAGTAGCGGCGCACCTTCAAAAATGCTTAAAAAAAATATACAATATATATAATAAATATATATATATATATATATATATATATATATATATATATATATATATATATATATATATATATATACGGGGAGAGAGAGAGTGAAATTCATTTTACAACAAAAAAACCAAATTATTATTAAAACGTATTATTTTTTTATTCCCCAGCCATTCTTTTCGTATTTATTTAATTACTCCGACTTTTACCTGCTGGTACGCCGTCCGGTGTGCCCTGTGAAATGAAAGGTGGCATTCTTTATTTATTTATTCATTTATTCATTCATAACTGACAGCCTCGCGCTCCGCTCGTGCCCGGGCGGAAGAGGTGCTCCAATTCGGCTTAACTGTGACACACGCCCGCCCTCCTCCCCCGGAACTTCCATTCGGTTAAACTTAGGGGCCGCTTGGCACCGCCCGTGCCCGGGGAAGGTGCTCCTCTTCGGCTTACTGTGACGCGAGCATGCCCTCCTCCTCCGGAGCTTCCATTCAGTTAAACTTAGGGGCCGCTTGGAACCGCCCGTGCCCGGGGAAGGTGCTCCTCTTCGGCTTACTGTGACGCGAGCATGCCCTCCTCCTCCGGAGCTTCCATTCGGTTAACCTTAGGGGCCGCTTGGAACCGCCCGTGCCCGGGGAAGGTGCTCCTCTTCGGCTTACTGTGACGCGAGCATGCCCTCCTCCTCCGGAGCTTCCATTCGGTTAAACTTAGGGGCCGCTTGGCACCGCCCGTGCCCGGGGAAGGTGCTCCTCTACGGCTTAACTGCCACGCACGCCGGCCGGAGCTCTGGTACGGTCCGAACCGCGCGAAACGTCGCCACCGATCGTGTCCGGGAGAACGTGCTCTTCTTCGTCCACTCTCCTCTTCGCCCACGCTCTTCTTCGGCGCACGCCGGCCGTCTAACCGCTCCAGCGCCCCGTCGTGCCGCTCGGCGAAACTACAATGCCCCCGAATATTTTTTAGACCCGCGAAGCACTGAACCCGCGAAAGGTGAACCGCGAAGTAGCGAGGGTTCACTGTATGTATAAGACCAAGACCTACAAAAAAGTCTCTTGGAGCAATGAGCTAGGTTTTACAGGAAGTCGGCCATTTTGAATTTACTTAAAAGGGGGCGGGTCACCACAATGGACTTTGTGTAGAAATTATCATTGGGGCCCGAGCAGCGACGGCGGCGAGGTCCCTATTGTTTTTGTAGAAATTATTATTAGGGCCTGAGCAGCGACCGCTACGAGGTCCCCATTGTTTTTGTGGAAATTATTATTATTTTTATTATTATTATTATTAGGGCCCGAGCAGTGACCGCTGCGAGGTCCCTATTGTTTTTCTAGAAATTGTTATTAGGGCCCGAGCTGCGACGGCTGCGAGGTCCCTATTGTTTTTGTAGAAAATATTATTACTTTTATTATTATTAATATTATTATTATTATTATGAGGGCCTGAGCAGCGACCGCTGCGAAGTCCCTATTGTTTTTGTAGAAATTATTATTATTATTATTTTTCCGATTGTTCGATCGCATTTTTGACCCCGAAACATGCACAAAAACTCACCAAACTTGGCAGTCTCATCGGGCATGGCGAAAAATTTGATATTTTAACGTCTAATATGAACAGGAAGTGAGTTATGAATTTTTGAAAGTCCGACTTTTGCCCTTTTTTGCATGTTTACAGGGGTCATTCTTTTGCACCCTGATCCTAAAGGCTTCATCTGATTGCCTTAAAATTCTGTCTGTAGCATCTGAAGACCTGGGACAAACACTGGGGCTAAAATTTTTTGTTTCCGAAATACTATATGACGGGGGCGGGGCTTCAAAGTTTTCACTTAAGATTTCCTTCGCCGCAATGGACAAAATGCTTAATAACTCTCCTGCACATGCTGCTAAAAATCCAAAACTTCACATGTACATAAAAAGTCTGTACCTGAAGACATCTATATGTTTATATTCAGTTATACACCTTGCGCCAATCAATATCATTTTTTACATTTTGACGTACTGCACGGTGCCCTTTTAACGAATCTGATTGAAAATTGGCTACAAAAGACTCAAGACATTGATCTTACTCTATCCCTATTTTTGTGACTTTCCTTCGAAGGGCGTGGCTATTACGGTGCCGCAGAGTCTGATTATTCTCCGTGGCAACAAAAGTTCCTGCAAAATGATTCAGATGATCCATCTTCTCGAAATTTTTCACATTTGAGGATATTCAGGCCCTGAAGACGGCTGCCAACTTATTTTTGATCGCAGTGGTAGCGCCACCAACTGGTTAAAACAAATACAAATTATTTTCGTTGATGTTTTTCTCCGGGCAGGTGAACAAAATCTACCTTATATTTGCCCGGATGAGTGTTTAGGCCTTGAGCATGTCACAATACGAAAGTCTTTCGCCTTCTTCAGAGTGTCACATGATGCTGTCTTGTGACCCGTCTTTATCAGCTGATGTTCCATGAGGGCGTGACTTACCTGTCACAAGAATGAAGGCAAGTCACGCCCCCCGCTGTCCGTTCACTCCGCCAAGATGCTGGTCCAGGTGGTAGAGAGGATGAAGGCTCCCTTGTCTCTGTTCATGGTTTTTATGCCTCGCTTGCAGATCTCAATGGCCTCTCTGATCCAGCGCTGTTGTTTGTTCTCTTCTGTGCGGATGACCCTGCCCTTCTCCCGGTCCATGATGTGGTTTTCCCTTTTGCAGTGGTCAGTGATTGCTGATTTGTAATGTTCATGTTGTGCTTGTTCTTTTACTGCTCTGATTTTTTTCATTTTTTTGACAGGTAAGTCACACCCTCATGGAACATCAGCTCAAGACACCATCATGCGACACTCTGAAGAAGGCGAAAGACTCGCCGAAACATGTCAGGTAAAAAATTAACCTAAAACATAATTGTCTGCTTTTAATGAATCAGTCAAATATCAATAATAAGAAGACAAAATGAACCTAATACAAATAAATGAATGCTTAATAACTCCCCTGCACATGCTCCTAAAAATCCAAACCTTCACCTGTAAATAAAACGTCCCGACCTGAAGACATCTTAATGTTATTATTTTGTTATACACACAGTGCCGCCAAGTGGAATCAAAAATTTGTTTTTATTTTAATTTTCACGTACTGCACGGTGCCCTTTTGACGAATCCGACTGAAAATTTGTCAGAAAAGACTCAAGACAATGATCTTACTCTCTGCCGAATTTTGTGACGTTTTGGCAAAAGGCGTGGCTATTAAGGTGCTGAAAAGTCCGATTGTACTTTGTGGCAACAAAAGCTCCGGCAACATGACTCAGATGATCCTATCTTCTCGAAGTTGTACACATTTGAGGATACTTCAGCCCTGAAGACATCTACCAACTTATTTTACATCGTAGTAGTAGCGCCACCAACTGGTAAAAGCTAATACAAGTTATTTTCTTGGATGTTTTTCTCCGTGCAACTCAACAAGGTCGCCCTCATATATGCTCGGATGACTGTTTCGGCCATGAGGATGTCACAATACGAAATTCGTGATTTTTCGTGAAAAGTTGTGGGAGTGGCATTGCACTGTTCGGCAATAAAACAAAGCTGATTATGAGGTTCTAAATATGAACGACAACTCGTAAAACTTTACACACACATCAGGCCGAGCAAATTTATCAATATTTTATAAGTTAGTTGTGCAGCTTTTTTGAAATGGCTCGCCATGGCCCTCGAGAAATGTTAAAAAAAAGCAGCTCTGGTTGAGTGTTTCACCTCGCTTTTTGTAAATTTTATGGAGTACAGTGAACCCTCGGTTATCGCGGTTAATGGGGACCGAGACCACCCGCGAAAACTGAAAATCCGCGAAGTAGCGGCGCACCTTCAAAAATGCTTAAAAAAAATATACAATATATATAATAAATATATATATATATATATATATATATATATATATATATATATATATATATATATATACGGGGAGAGAGAGAGTGAAATTCATTTTCCAACAAAAAAAACAAATTATTATTAAAACGTATTATTTTTTTATTCCCCAGCCATTCTTTTAGTATTTATTTAATTACTCCGACTTTTACCTGCTGGTACGCCGTCCGGTGTGCCCTGTTAAATGAAAGGTGGCATTCTTTATTTATTTATTCATTTATTCATTCATAACTGACAGCCTCGCGCTCCGCTCGTGCCCGGGCGGAAGAGGTGCTCCAATTCGGCTTAACTGTGACACACGCCCGCCCTCCTCCCCCGGAACTTCCATTCGGTTAAACTTAGGGGCCGCTTGGCACCGCCCGTGCCCGGGGAAGGTGCTCCTCTTCGGCTTACTGTGACGCGAGCATGCCCTCCTCCTCCGGAGCTTCCATTCAGTTAAACTTAGGGGCCGCTTGGAACCGCCCGTGCCCGGGGAAGGTGCTCCTCTTCGGCTTACTGTGACGCGAGCATGCCCTCCTCCTCCGGAGCTTCCATTCGGTTAACCTTAGGGGCCGCTTGGAACCGCCCGTGCCCGGGGAAGGTGCTCCTCTTCGGCTTACTGTGACGCGAGCATGCCCTCCTCCTCCGGAGCTTCCATTCGGTTAAACTTAGGGGCCGCTTGGCACCGCCCGTGCCCGGGGAAGGTGCTCCTCTACGGCTTAACTGCCACGCACGCCGGCCGGAGCTCTGGTACGGTCCGAACCGCGCGAAACGTCGCCACCGATCGTGTCCGGGAGAACGTGCTCTTCTTCGTCCACTCTCCTCTTCGCCCACGCTCTTCTTCGGCGCACGCCGGCCGTCTAACCGCTCCAGCGCCCCGTCGTGCCGCTCGGCGAAACTACAATGCCCCCGAATATTTTTTAGACCCGCGAAGCACTGAACCCGCGAAAGGTGAACCGCGAAGTAGCGAGGGTTCACTGTATGTATAAGACCAAGACCTACAAAAAAGTCTCTTGGAGCAATGAGCTAGGTTTTACAGGAAGTCGGCCATTTTGAATTTACTTAAAAGGGGGCGGGTCACCACAATGGACTTTGTGTAGAAATTATTACTGGGGCCCGAGCAGCGACGGCGGCGAGGTCCCTATTGTTTTTGTAGAAATTATTATTAGGGCCTGAGCAGCGACCGCTACGAGGTCCCCATTGTTTTTGTGGAAATTATTATTATTTTTATTATTATTATTATTAGGGCCCGAGCAGTGACCGCTGCGAGGTCCCTATTGTTTTTCTAGAAATTGTTATTAGGGCCCGAGCTGCGACGGCTGCGAGGTCCCTATTGTTTTTGTAGAAAATATTATTACTTTTATTATTATTAATATTATTATTATTATTATTAGGGCCTGAGCAGCGACCGCTGCGAAGTCCCTATTGTTTTTGTAGAAATTATTATTATTATTATTTTTCCGATTGTTCGATCGCATTTTTGACCCCGAAACATGCACAAAAACTCACCAAACTTGGCAGTCTCATCGGGCATGGCGAAAAATTTGATATTTTAACGTCTAATATGAACAGGAAGTGAGTTATGAATTTTTGAAAGTCCGACTTTTGCCCTTTTTTGCATGTTTACAGGGGTCATTCTTTTGCACCCTGATCCTAAAGGCTTCATCTGATTGCCTTAAAATTCTGTCTGTAGCATCTGAAGACCTGGGACAAACACTGGGGCTAAAATTTTTGTTTCCGAAATACTATATGACGGGGGCGGGGCTTCAAAGTTTTCACTTAAGATTTCCTTCGCCGCAATGGACAAAATGCTTAATAACTCTCCTGCACATGCTGCTAAAAATCCAAAACTTCACATGTACATAAAAAGTCTGTACCTGAAGACATCTATATGTTTATATTCAGTTATACACCTTGCGCCAATCAATATCATTTTTTACATTTTGACGTACTGCACGGTGCCCTTTTAACGAATCTGATTGAAAATTGGCTACAAAAGACTCAAGACATTGATCTTACTCTATCCCTATTTTTGTGACTTTCCTTCGAAGGGCGTGGCTATTACGGTGCCGCAGAGTCTGATTATTCTCCGTGGCAACAAAAGTTCCTGCAAAATGATTCAGATGATCCATCTTCTCGAAATTTTTCACATTTGAGGATATTCAGGCCCTGAAGACGGCTGCCAACTTATTTTTGATCGCAGTGGTAGCGCCACCAACTGGTTAAAACAAATACAAATTATTTTCGTTGATGTTTTTCTCCGGGCAGGTGAACAAAATCTACCTTATATTTGCTCGGATGAGTGTTTAGGCCTTGAGCATGTCACAATACGAAAGTCTTTCGCCTTCTTCAGAGTGTCACATGATGCTGTCTTGTGACCCGTCTTTATCAGCTGATGTTCCATGAGGGCGTGACTTACCTGTCACAAGAATGAAGGCAAGTCACGCCCCCCGCTGTCCGTTCACTCCGCCAAGATGCTGGTCCAGGTGGTAGAGAGGATGAAGGCTCCCTTGTCTCTGTTCATGGTTTTTATGCCTCGCTTGCAGATCTCAATGGCCTCTCTGATCCAGCGCTGTTGTTTGTTCTCTTCTGTGCGGATGACCCTGCCCTTCTCCCGGTCCATGATGTGGTTTTCCCTTTTGCAGTGGTCAGTGATTGCTGATTTGTAATGTTCATGTTGTGCTTGTTCTTTTACTGCTCTGATTTTTTTCATTTTTTTGACAGGTAAGTCACACCCTCATGGAACATCAGCTCAAGACACCATCATGCGACACTCTGAAGAAGGCGAAAGACTCGCCGAAACATGTCAGGTAAAAAATTAACCTAAAACATAATTGTCTGCTTTTAATGAATCAGTCAAATATCAATAATAAGAAGACAAAATGAACCTAATACAAATAAATGAATGCTTAATAACTCCCCTGCACATGCTCCTAAAAATCCAAACCTTCACCTGTAAATAAAACGTCCCGACCTGAAGACATCGTAATGTTATTATTTTGTTATACACACAGTGCCGCCAAGTGGAATCAAAAATTTGTTTTTATTTTAATTTTCACGTACTGCACGGTGCCCTTTTGACGAATCCGACTGAAAATTAGTCAGAAAAGACTCAAGACAATGATCTTACTCTCTGCCGAATTTCTTGACGTTTTGGCAAAAGGCGTGGCTATTAAGGTGCTGAAAAGTCCGATTGTACTCTGTGGCAACAAAAGCTCCGGCAACATGACTCAGATGATCCTATCTTCTCGAAGTTGTACACATTTGAGGATACTTCAGCCCTGAAGACATCTACCAACTTATTTTACATCGTAGTAGTAGCGCCACCAACTGGTAAAAGCTAATACAAGTTATTTTCTTGGATGTTTTTCTCCGTGCAACTCAACAAGGTCGCCCTCATATATGCTCGGATGACTGTTTCGGCCATGAGGATGTCACAATACGAAATTCGTCCTTTTTCGTGAAAAGTTGTGGGAGTGGCATTACACTGTTCGGCAATAAAACAAAGCTGATTATGAGGTTCTAAATATGAACGACAACTCGTAAAACTTTACACACACATCAGGCCGAGCAAATTTATCAATATTTTATACGTTAGTTGTGCAGCTTTTTTGAAATGGCTCGCCATGGCCCTCGAGAAATGTTAAAAAAAGCAGCTCTGGTTGAGTGTTTCACCTCGCTTTTTGTAAATTTTATGGAGTACAGTGAACCCTCGGTTATCGCGGTTAATGGGGACCGAGACCACCCGCGAAAACTGAAAATCCGCTAAGTAGCGGCGCACCTTCAAAAATGCTTAAAAAAAATATACAATATATATAATAAATATATATATATATATATATATATATATATATATAT
Organism: Idiotropiscis lumnitzeri; assembly: GCF_059441095.1. NCBI lineage: Eukaryota > Metazoa > Chordata > Actinopteri > Syngnathiformes > Syngnathidae > Idiotropiscis > Idiotropiscis lumnitzeri. The sequence goes on from NW_028283570.1 coordinate 1,770,455, forward strand.
ATATATATATACGGGGAGAGAGAGAGTGAAATTCATGTTATAACAAAAAAAACAAATTATTATTAAAACGTATTATTTTTTTATTCCCCAGCCATTCTTTTAGTATTTATTTAATTACTCCGACTTTTACCTGCTGGTACGCCGTCCGGTGTGCCCTGTGAAATGAAAGGTGGCATTCTTTATTTATTTATTCATTTATTCATTCATAACTGACAGCCTCGCGCTCCGCTCGTGCCCGGGCAGAAGAGGTGCTCCAATTTGGCTTAACTGTGACACACGCCCGCCCTCCTCCCCCGGAGCTTCCATTCGGTTAAACTTAGGGGCCGCTTGGCACCGCCCGTGCCGGGGGAAGGTGCTCCTCTTCGGCTTACTGTGACGCGAGCATGCCCTCCTCCTCCGGAGCTTCCATTCGGTTAAACTTAGGGGCCGCTTGGAACCGCCCGTGCCCGGGGAAGGTGCTCCTCTACGGCTTAACTGCCACGCACGCCGGCCGGAGCTCTGGTACGGTCCGAACCGCGCGAAACGTCGCCACCGATCGTGTCCGGGGGAACGTGCTCTTCTTCGTCCACTCTCCTCTTCGCCCACGCTCTTCTTCGGCGCACGCCGGCCGTCTAACCGCTCCAGCGCCCCGTCGTGCCGCTCTGCGAAACTACAATGCCCCCGAATATTTTTTAGACCCGCGAAGCACTGAACCCGCGAAAGGTGAACCGCGAAGTAGCGAGGGTTCACTGTATGTATAAGACCAAGACCTACAAAAAAGTCTCTTGGAGCAATGAGCTAGGTTTTACAGGAAGTCGGCCATTTTGAATTTACTTAAAAGGGGGCGGGTCACCACAATGGACTTTGTGTAGAAATTATTATTGGGGCCCGAGCAGCGACCGCGGCGAGGTCCCTATTGTTTTTGTAGAAAACATTATTACTTTTATTATTATTATTATTATTATTATTAGGGCCTGAGCAGCGACCGCTGCGAAGTCCCTATTGTTTTTGTAGAAATTATTATTATTATTATTTTTCCGATTGTTCGATCGCATTTTTGACCCCCGAAACATGCACAAAAACTCACCAAACTTGGCAGTCTCATCGGGCATGGCGAAAAATTTGATATTTTAACGTCTAATATGAACAGGAAGTGAGTTATGAATTTTTGAAAGTCCGACTTTTGCCCTTTTTTGCATGTTTACAGGGGTCATTCTTTTGCACCCTGATCCTAAAGGCTTCATCTGATTGCCTTAAAATTCTGTCTGTAGCATCTGAAGACCTGGGACAAACACTGGGGCTAAAACTTTTTGTTTCCGAAATACTATATGACGGGGGCGGGGCTTCAAAGTTTTCACTTAAGATTTCCTTCGCCGCAATGGACAAAATGCTTAATAACTCTCCTTCACATGCTGCTAAAAATCCAAAACTTCACATGTACATAAAGAGTCTGTACCTGAAGACATCGACATGTTTATATTCAGTTATACACCTTGCGCCAATCAATATCATTTTTTACATTTTGACGTACTGCATGGTACCCTTTTAACGAATCCGATTGAAAATTGGCTAGAAAAGACTCAAGACATTGATCTTACTCTATCCCTATTTTTATGACTTTCCTTCAAAGGGCGTGGCTATTACGGTGCCGCAGAGTCTGATTATTCTCCGTGGCAACAAAAGTTCCTGCAAAATGATTCAGATGATCCATCTTCTGGAAATCTTTCACATTTGAGGATATTCAGGCCCTGAAGACGGCTGCCAACTTATTTTTGATCGCAGTGGTAGCGCCACCAACTGGTTAAAACAAATACAAATTATTTTCGTTGATGTTTTTCTCCGGGCAGGTGAACAAAATCTACCTTATATTTGCTCGGATGAGTGTTTAGGCCTTGAGCATGTCACAATACAAAAGTCTTTCGCCTTCTTCAGAGTGTCACATGATGCTGTCTTGTGACCCGTCTTTATCATCTGATGTTCCATGAGGGCGTGACTTACCTGTCACAAGAATGAAGGCAAGTCACGCCCCCCGCTGTCCGTTCACTCCGCCAAGATGCTGGTCCAGCTGGTAGAGAGGATGAAGGCTCCCTTGTCTCTGTTCATGGTTTTTATGCCTCGCTTGCAGATCTCAATGGCCTCTCTGATCCAGCGCTGTTGTTTGTTCTCTTCTGTGCGGATGACCCTGCCCTTCTCCCGGTCCATGATGTGGTTTTCCCTTTTGCAGTGGTCAGTGATTGCTGATTTGTAATGTTCATGTTGTGCTTGTTCTTTTACTGCTCTGATTTTTTCATTTTTTTGACAGGTAAGTCACACCCTCATGGAACATCAGCTGATAAAGACGGGTCTCAAGACACCATCATGCGACACTCTGAAGAAGGCGAAAGACTCGCCGAAACATGTCAGGTAAAAAATTAACCTAAAACATAATTGTCTGCTTTTAATGAATCAGTCAAATATCAATAATAAGAAGACAAAATGAACCTAATACAAATAAATGAATGCTTAATAACTCCCCTGCACATGCTCCTAAAAATCCAAACCTTCACCTGTAAATAAAACGTCCCGACCTGAAGACATCTTAATGTTATTATTTTGTTATACACACAGTGCCGCCAAGTGGAATCAAAAATTTTTTTTTATTTTAATTTTCACGTACTGCACGGTGCCCTTTTGACGAATCCGACTGAAAATTAGTCAGAAAAGACTCAAGACAATGATCTTACTCTCTGCCGAATTTTGTGACGTTTTGGCAAAAGGCGTGGCTATTAAGGTGCTGAAAAGTCCGATTGTACTCTGTGGCAACAAAAGCTCCGGCAACATGACTCAGATGATCCTATCTTCTCGAAGTTGTACACATTTGAGGATACTTCAGCCCTGAAGACATCTACCAACTTATTTTACATCGTAGTAGTAGCGCCACCAACTGGTAAAAGCTAATACAAGTTATTTTCTTGGATGTTTTTCTCCGTGCAACTCAACAAGGTCGCCCTCATATATGCTCGGATGACTGTTTCGGCCATGAGGATGTCACAATACGAAATTAGTCCTTTTTCGTGAAAAGTTGTGGGAGTGGCATTGCACTGTTCGGCAATAAAACAACGCTGATTATGAGGTTCTAAATATGAACGACAACTCGTGAAACTTTACACACACATCAGGCCGAGCAAATTTATCAATATTTTATACGTTAGTTGTGCAGCTTTTTTGAAATGGCTCGCCATGGCCCTCGAGAAATGTTTTAAAAAAAGCAGCTCTGGTTGAGTGTTTCACCTCGCTTTTTGTAAATTTTATGGAGTACAGTGAACCCTCGGTTATCGCGGTTAATGGGGACCGAGACCACCCGCGAAAACTGAAAATCCGCGAAGTAGCGGCGCACCTTCAAAAATGCTTAAAAAAAATATACAATATATATAATAAATATATATATATATATATATATATATATATATATATATATACGGGAAGAGAGAGAGTGAAATTCATGTTATAACAAAAAAAACTAATTATTATTAAAACGTATTATTTTTTTATTCCCCAGCCATTCTTTTTGTATTTATTTAATTACTCCGACTTTTACCTGCTGGTACGCCGTCCGGTGTGCCCTGTGAAATGAAAGGTGGCATTCTTTATTTATTTATTCATTTATTCATTCATAACTGACAGCCTCGCGCTCCGCTCGTGCCCGGGCAGAAGAGGTGCTCCAATTTGGCTTAACTGTGACACACGCCCGCCCTCCTCCCCCGGAGCTTCCATTCGGTTAAACTTAGGGGCCGCTTGGCACCGCCCGTGCCCGGGGAAGGTGCTCCTCTTCGGCTTACTGTGACGCGAGCATGCCCTCCTCCTCCGGAGCTTCCATTCGGTTAAACTTAGGGGCCGCTTGGAACCGCCCGTGCCCGGGGAAGGTGCTCCTCTTCGGCTTACTGTGACGCGAGCATGCCCTCCTCCTCCGGAGCTTCCATTCGGTTAAAGTTAGGGGCCGCTTGGCACCGCCCGTGCCCGGGGAAGGTGCTCCTCTACGGCTTAACTGCCACGCACGCTGGCCGGAGCTCTGGTACGGTCCGAACCGCGCGAAACGTCGCCACCGATCGTGTCCGGGGGAACGTGCTCTTCTTCGTCCACTCTCCTCTTCGCCCACGCTCTTCTTCGGCGCACGCCGGCCGTCTAACCGCTCCAGCGCCCCGTCGTGCCGCTCGGCGAAACTACAATGCCCCCGAATATTTTTTAGACCCGCGAAGCACTGAACCCGCGAAAGGTGAACCGCGAAGTAGCGAGGGTTCACTGTATGTATAAGACCAAGACCTACAAAAAAGTCTCTTGGAGCAATGAGCTAGGTTTTACAGGAAGTCGGCCATTTTGAATTTACTTAAAAGGGGGCGGGTCACCACAATGGACTTTGTGTAGAAATTATTATTGGGGCCCGAGCAGCGACCGCGGCGAGGTCCCTATTGTTTTTGTAGAAAATATTATTACTTTTATTATTATTATTATTATTATTATTAGGGCCTGAGCAGCGACCGCTGCGAAGTCCCTATTGTTTTTGTAGAAATTATTATTATTATTATTTTTCCGATTGTTCGATCGCATTTTTGACCCCCGAAACATGCACAAAAACTCACCAAACTTGGCAGTCTCATCGGGCATGGCGAAAAATTTGATATTTTAACGTCTAATATGAACAGGAAGTGAGTTATGAAATTTTGAAAGTCCGACTTTTGCCCTTTTTTGCATGTTTACAGGGGTCATTCTTTTGCACCCTGTTCCTAAAGGCTTCATCTGATTGCCTTAAAATTCTGTCTGTAGCATCTGAAGACCTGGCACAAACACTGGGGCTAAAATTTTTTGTTTCCGAAATACTATATGACGGGGGCGGGGCATCAAAGTTTTCACTTAAGATTTCCTTCGCCGCAATGGACAAAATGCTTAATAACTCTCCTGCACATGCTGCTAAAAATCCAAAACTTCACATGTACATAAAGAGTCTGTACCTGAAGACATCTATATGTTTATATTCAGTTATACACCTTGCGCCAATCAATATCATTTTTTACATTTTGACGTACTGCACGGTGCCCTTTTAACGAATCTGATTGAAAATTGGCTAGAAAAGACTCAAGACATTGATCTTACTCTATCCCTATTTTTGTGACTTTCCTTCGAAGGGCGTGGCTATTACGGTGCCGCAGAGTCTGATTATTCTCCGTGGCAACAAAAGTTCCTGCAAAATGATTCAGATGATCCATCTTCTCGAAATTTTTCACATTTGAGGATATTCAGGCCCTGAAGACGGCTGCCAACTTATTTTTGATCGCAGTGGTAGCGCCACCAACTGGTTAAAACAAATACAAATTATTTTCGTTGATTTTTTTCTCCGGGCAGGTTAACAAAATCTACCTTACATTTGCTCGGATGAGTGTTTAGGCCTTGAGGATGTCACAATACGAAAGTCTTTCGCCTTCTTCAGAGTGTCACATGATGGTGTCTTGTGGCCCGTCTTTATCAGCTGATGTTCCATGAGGGCGTGACTTACCTGTCACAAGAACGAAGGCAAGTCACGCCCCCCGCTGTCCGTTCACTCCGCCAAAATGCTGCTCCAGGTGGTAGAGAGGATGAAGGCTCCCTTGTCTCTGTTCATGGTTTTTATGCCTCGCTTGCAGATCTCAATGGCCTCTCTGATCCAGCGCTGTTGTTTGTTCTCTTCGGTGCGGATGACCCTGCCCTTCTCCCGGTCCATGATGTGGTTTTCCCTTTTGCAGTGGTCAGTGATTGCTGATTTGTAATGTTCATGTTGTGCTTGTTCTTTTACTGCTCTGATTTTTCATTTTTTTGACAGGTAATTCACACCCTCATGGAACATCAGCTGATAAAGACGGGTCTCAAGACACCATCATGCGACACTCTGAAGAAGGCGAAAGACTCGCCGAAACATGTCAGGTAAAAAATTAACCTAAAACATAATTGTCTGCTTTTAATGAATCAGTCAAATATCAATAATAAGAAGACAAAATGAACCTAATACAAATAAATGAATGCTTAATAACTCCCCTGCACATGCTCCTAAAAATCCAAACCTTCACCTGTAAATAAAACGTCCCGACCTGAAGACATCTTAATGTTATTATTTTGTTATACACACAGTGCCGCCAAGTGGAATCAAAAATGTGTTTTTATTTTAATTTTCACGTACTGCACGGTGCCCTTTTGACGAATCCGACTGAAAATTAGTCAGAAAAGACTCAAGACAATGATCTTACTCTCTGCCGAATTTTGTGACGTTTTGGCAAAAGGCGTGGCTATTAAGGTGCTGAAAAGTCCGATTGTACTCTGTGGCAACAAAAGCTCCGGCAACATGACTCAGATGATCCTATCTTCTCGAAGTTGTACACATTTGAGGATACTTCAGCCCTGAAGACATCTACCAACTTATTTTACATCGTAGTAGTAGCGCCACCAACTGGTAAAAGCTAATACAAGTTATTTTCTTGGATGTTTTTCTCCGTGCAACTCAACAAGGTCGCCCTCATATATGCTCGGATGACTGTTTCGGCCATGAGGATGTCACAATACGAAATTCGTGATTTTTCGTGAAAAGTTGTGGGAGTGGCATTGCACTGTTCGGCAATAAAACAAAGCTGATTATGAGGTTCTAAATATGAACGACATCTCGTAAAACTTTACACACACATCAGGCCGAGCAAATTTATCAATATTTTATACGTTAGTTGTGCAGCTTTTTTGAAATGGCTCGCCATGGCCCTCGAGAAATGTTAAAAAAAAGCAGCTCTGGTTGAGTGTTTCACCTCGCTTTTTGTAAATTTTATGGAGTACAGTGAACCCTCGGTTATCGCGGTTAATGGGGACCGAGACCACCCGCGAAAACTGAAAATCCGCGAAGTAGCGGCGCACCTTCAAAAATGCTTAAAAAAAATATACAATATATATAATAAATATATAAATATATATATATATATATATATATATATATATATATATATATATATATATATATATATATATATATATATACGGGGAGAGAGAGAGTGAAATTCATTTTAGAACAAAAAAACCAAATTATTATTAAAACGTATTATTTTTTTATTCCCCAGCCATTCTTTTTGTATTTATTTAATTACTCCGACTTTTACCTGCTGGTACGCCGTCCGGTGTGCCCTGTGAAATGAAAGGTGGCATTCTTTATTTATTTATTCATTTATTCATTCATAACTGACAGCCTCGCGCTCCGCTCGTGCCCGGGCGGAAGAGGTGCTCCAATTCGGCTTAACTGTGACACACGCCCGCCCTCCTCCCCCGGAACTTCCATTCGGTTAAACTTAGGGGCCGCTTGGCACCGCCCGTGCCCGGGGAAGGTGCTCCTCTTCGGCTTACTGTGACGCGAGCATGCCCTCCTCCTCCGGAGCTTCCATTCAGTTAAACTTAGGGGCCGCTTGGAACCGCCCGTGCCCGGGGAAGGTGCTCCTCTTCGGCTTACTGTGACGCGAGCATGCCCTCCTCCTCCGGAGCTTCCATTCGGTTAAACTTAGGGGCCGCTTGGAACCGCCCGTGCCCGGGGAAGGTGCTCCTCTTCGGCTTACTGTGACGCGAGCATGCCCTCCTCCTCCGGAGCTTCCATTCGGTTAAACTTAGGGGCCGCTTGGCACCGCCCGTGCCCGGGGAAGGTGCTCCTCTACGGCTTAACTGCCACGCACGCCGGCCGGAGCTCTGGTACGGTCCGAACCGCGCGAAACGTCGCCACCGATCGTGTCCGGGAGAACGTGCTCTTCTTCGTCCACTCTCCTCTTCGCCCACGCTCTTCTTCGGCGCACGCCGGCCGTCTAACCGCTCCAGCGCCCCGTCGTGCCGCTCGGCGAAACTACAATGCCCCCGAATATTTTTTAGACCCGCGAAGCACTGAACCCGCGAAAGGTGAACCGCGAAGTAGCGAGGGTTCACTGTATGTATAAGACCAAGACCTACAAAAAAGTCTCTTGGAGCAATGAGCTAGGTTTTACAGGAAGTCGGCCATTTTGAATTTACTTAAAAGGGGGCGAGTCACAACAATGGACTTTGTGTAGAAATTATTATTGGGGCCCGAGCAGCGACGGCGGCGAGGTCCCTATTGTTTTTGTAGAAATTATTATTAGGGCCTGAGCAGCGACCGCTACGAGGTCCCCATTGTTTTTGTGGAAATTATTATTATTTTTATTATTATTATTATTAGGGCCCGAGCAGTGACCGCTGCGAGGTCCCTATTGTTTTTCTAGAAATTGTTATTAGGGCCCGAGCTGCGACGGCTGCGAGGTCCCTATTGTTTTTGTAGAAAATATTATTACTTTTATTATTATTAATATTATTATTATTATTATTAGGGCCTGAGCAGCGACCGCTGCGAAGTCCCTATTGTTTTTGTAGAAATTATTATTATTATTATTTTTCCGATTGTTCGATCGCATTTTTGACCCCCGAAACATGCACAAAAACTCACCAAACTTGGCAGTCTCATCGGGCATGGCGAAAAATTTGATATTTTAACGTCTAATATGAACAGGAAGTGAGTTATGAATTTTTGAAAGTCCGACTTTTGCCCTTTTTTGCATGTTTACAGGGGTCATTCTTTTGCACCCTGATCCTAAAGGCTTCATCTGATTGCCTTAAAATTCTGTCTGTAGCATCTGAAGACCTGGGACAAACACTGGGGCTAAAATTTTTTGTTTCCGAAATACTATATGACGGGGGCGGGGCTTCAAAGTTTTCACTTAAGATTTCCTTCGCCGCAATGGACAAAATGCTTAATAACTCTCCTGCACATGCTGCTAAAAATCCAAAACTTCACATGTACATAAAAAGTCTGTACCTGAAGACATCTATATGTTTATATTCAGTTATACACCTTGCGCCAATCAATATCATTTTTTACATTTTGACGTACTGCACGGTGCCCTTTTAACGAATCTGATTGAAAATTGGCTAGAAAAGACTCAAGACATTGATCTTACTCTATCCCTATTTTTGTGACTTTCCTTCGAAGGGCGTGGCTATTACGGTGCCGCAGAGTCTGATTATTCTCCGTGGCAACAAAAGTTCCTGCAAAATGATTCAGATGATCCATCTTCTCGAAATTTTTCACATTTGAGGATATTCAGGCCCTGAAGACGGCTGCCAACTTATTTTTGATCGCAGTGGTAGCGCCACCAACTGGTTAAAACAAATACAAATTATTTTCGTTGATGTTTTTCTCCGGGCAGGTGAACAAAATCTACCTTATATTTGCTCGGATGACTGTTTCGGCCATGAGGATGTCACAATACGAAATTCGTCCTTTTTCGTGAAAAGTTGTGGGAGTGGCATTGCACTGTTCGGCAATAAAACAAAGCTGATTATGAGGTTCTAAATATGAACGACAACTCGTAAAACTTTACACACACATCAGGCCGAGCAAATTTATCAATATTTTATACGTTAGTTGTGCAGCTTTTTTGAAATGGCTCGCCATGGCCCTCGAGAAATGTTAAAAAAAGCAGCTCTGGTTGAGTGTTTCACCTCGCTTTTTGTAAATTTTATGGAGTACAGTGAACCCTCGGTTATCGCGGTTAACGGGGACCGAGACCACCCGCGAAAACTGAAAATCCGCGAAGTAGCGGCGCACCTTCAAAAATGCTTAAAAAAAATAAACAATATATATAATAAATATATATATATTTATATATATATATATATATATATATATATATATACGGGGAGAGAGAGAGTGAAATTCATGTTATAACAAAAAAACCAAATTATTATTAAAACGTATTATTTTTTTATTCCCCAGCCATTCTTTTAGTATTTATTTAATTACTCCGACTTTTACCTGCTGGTACGCCGTCCGGTGTGCCCTGTGAAATGAAAGGTGGCATTCTTTATTTATTTATTCATTTATTCATTCATAACTGACAGCCTCGCGCTCCGCTCGTGCCCGGGCAGAAGAGGTGCTCCAATTTGGCTTAACTGTGACACACGCCCGCCCTCCTCCCCCGGAGCTTCCATTCGGTTAAACTTAGGGGCCGCTTGGCACCGCCCGTGCCCGGGGAAGGTGCTCCTCTACGGCTTAACTGCCACGCACGCCGGCCGGAGCTCTGGTACGGTCCGAACCGCGCGAAACGTCGCCACCGATCGTGTCCGGGGGAACGTGCTCTTCTTCGTCCACTCTCCTCTTCGCCCACGCTCTTCTTCGGCGCACGCCGGCCGTCTAACCGCTCCAGCGCCCCGTCGTGCCGCTCGGCGAAACTACAATGCCCCCGAATATTTTTTAGACCCGCGAAGCACTGAACCCGCGAAAGGTGAACAGCGAAGTAGCGAGGGTTCACTGTATGTATAAGACCAAGACCTACAAAAAAGTCTCTTGGAGCAATGAGCTAGGTTTTACAGGAAGTCGGCCATTTTGAATTTACTTAAAAGGGGGCGGGTCACCACAATGGACTTTGTGTAGAAATTATTATTGGGCCCCGAGCAGCGACCGCGGCGAGGTCCCTATTGTTTTTGTAGAAAACATTATTACTTTTATTATTATTATTATTATTATTATTAGGGCCTGAGCAGCGACCGCTGCGAAGTCCCTATTGTTTTTGTAGAAATTATTATTATTATTATTTTTCCGATTGTTCGATCGCATTTTTGACCCCCGAAACATGCACAAAAACTCACCAAACTTGGCAGTCTCATCGGGCATGGCGAAAAATTTGATATTTTAACGTCTAATATGAACAGGAAGTGAGTTATGAATTTTTGAAAGTCCGACTTTTGCCCTTTTTTGCATGTTTACAGGGGTCATTCTTTTGCACCCTGATCCTAAAGGCTTCATCTGATTGCCTTAAAATTCTGTCTGTAGCATCTGAAGACCTGGGACAAACACTGGGGCTAAAATTTTTTGTTTCAGAAATACTATATGACGGGGGCTTCAAAGTTTTCACTTAAGATTTCCTTCGCCGCAATGGACAAAATGCTTAATAACTCTCCTGCACATGCTGCTAAAAATCCAAAACTTCACATGTACATAAAGAGTCTGTACCTGAAGACATCTATATGTTTATATTCAGTTATACACCTTGCGCCAATCAATATCATTTTTTACATTTTGACGTACTGCATGGTGCCCTTTTAACGAATCCGATTGAAAATTGGCTAGAAAAGACTCAAGACATTGATCTTACTCTATCCCTATTTTTATGACTTTCCTTCAAAGGGCGTGGCTATTACGGTGCCGCAGAGTCTGATTATTCTCCGTGGCAACAAAAGTTCCTGCAAAATGATTCAGATGATCCATCTTCTGGAAATCTTTCACATTTGAGGATATTCAGGCCCTGAAGACGGCTGCCAACTTATTTTTGATCGCAGTGGTAGCGCCACCAACTGGTTAAAACAAATACAAATTATTTTCGTTGATGTTTTTCTCCGGGCAGGTGAACAAAATCTACCTTATATTTGCTCGGATGAGTGTTTAGGCCTTGAGCATGTCACAATACAAAAGTCTTTCGCCTTCTTCAGAGTGTCACATGATGCTGTCTTGTGACCCGTCTTTATCAGCTGATGTTCCATGAGGGCGTGACTTACCTGTCACAAGAATGAAGGCAAGTCACGCCCCCCGCTGTCCGTTCACTCCGCCAAGATGCTGGTCCAGGTGGTAGAGAGGATGAAGGCTCCCTTGTCTCTGTTCATGGTTTTTATGCCTCGCTTGCAGATCTCAATGGCCTCTCTGATCCAGCGCTGTTGTTTGTTCTCTTCTGTGCGGATGACCCTGCCCTTCTCCCGGTCCATGATGTGGTTTTCCCTTTTGCAGTGGTCAGTGATTGCTGATTTGTAATGTTCATGTTGTGCTTGTTCTTTTACTGCTCTGATTTTTTCATTTTTTTGACAGGTAAGTCACACCCTCATGGAACATCAGCTGATAAAGACGGGTCTCAAGACACCATCATGCGACACTCTGAAGAAGGCGAAAGACTCGCCGAAACATGTCAGGTAAAAAATTAACCTAAAACATAATTGTCTGCTTTTAATGAATCAGTCAAATATCAATAATAAGAAGACAAAATGAACCTAATACAAATAAATGAATGCTTAATAACTCCCCTGCACATGCTCCTAAAAATCCAAACCTTCACCTGTAAATAAAACGTCCCGACCTGAAGACATCTTAATGTTATTATTTTGTTATACACACAGTGCCGCCAAGTGGAATCAAAAATTAGTTTTTATTTTAATTTTCACGTACTGCACGGTGCCCTTTTGACGAATCCGACTGAAAATGAGTCAGAAAAGACTCAAGACAATGATCTTACTCTCTGCCGAATTTTGTGACGTTTTGGCAAAAGGCGTGGCTATTAAGGTGCTGAAAAGTCCCATTGTACTCTGTGGCAACAAAAGCTCCGGCAACATGACTCAGATGATCCTATCTTCTCGAAGTTGTACACATTTGAGGATACTTCAGCCCTGAAGACATCTACCAACTTATTTTCCATCGTAGTAGTAGCGCCACCAACTGGTAAAAGCTAATACAAGTTATTTTCTTGGATGTTTTTCTCCGTGCAACTCAACAAGGTCGCCCTCATATATGCTCGGATGACTGTTTCGGCCATGAGGATGTCACAATACGAAATTCGTCCTTTTTCATGAAAAGTTGTGGGAGTGGCATTGCACTGTTCGGCAATAAAACAAAGCTGATTATGAGGTTCTAAATATGAACGACAACTCGTAAAACTTTACACACACATCAGGCCGAGCAAATTTATCAATATTTTATACGTTAGTTGTGCAGCTTTTTTGAAATGGCTCGCCATGGCCCTCGAGAAATGTTAAAAAAAGCAGCTCTGGTTGAGTGTTTCACCTCGCTTTTTGTAAATTTTATGGAGTACAGTGAACCCTCGGTTATCGCGGTTAACGGGGACCGAGACCACCCGCGAAAACTGAAAATCCGCGAAGTAGCGGCGCACCTTCAAAAATGCTTAAAAAAAATAAACAATATATATAATAAATATATATATATATATATATATATATATATATATACGGGGAGAGAGAGAGTGAAATTCATGTTATAACAAAAAAACCAAATTATTATTAAAACGTATTATTTTTTTATTCCCCAGCCATTCTTTTAGTATTTATTTAATTACTCCGACTTTTACCTGCTGGTACGCCGTCCGGTGTGCCCTGTGAAATGAAAGGTGGCATTCTTTATTTATTTATTCATTTATTCATTCATAACTGACAGCCTCGCGCTCCGCTCGTGCCCGGGCAGAAGAGGTGCTCCAATTTGGCTTAACTGTGACACACGCCCGCCCTCCTCCCCCGGAGCTTCCATTCGGTTAAACTTAGGGGCCGCTTGGCACCGCCCGTGCCCGGGGAAGGTGCTCCTCTTCGGCTTACTGTGACGCGAGCATGCCCTCCTCCTCCGGAGCTTCCATTCGGTTAAACTTAGGGGCCGCTTGGAACCGCCCGTGCCCGGGGAAGGTGCTCCTCTACGGCTTAACTGCCACGCACGCCGGCCGGAGCTCTGGTACGGTCCGAACCGCGCGAAACGTCGCCACCGATCGTGTCCGGGGGAACGTGCTCTTCTTCGTCCACTCTCCTCTTCGCCCACGCTCTTCTTCGGCGCACGCCGGCCGTCTAACCGCTCCAGCGCCCCGTCGTGCCGCTCGGCGAAACTACAATGCCCCCGAATATTTTTTAGACCCGCGAAGCACTGAACCCGCGAAAGGTGAACCGCGAAGTAGCGAGGGTTCACTGTATGTATAAGACCAAGACCTACAAAAAAGTCTCTTGGAGCAATGAGCTAGGTTTTACAGGAAGTCGGCCATTTTGAATTTACTTAAAAGGGGGCGGGTCACCACAATGGACTTTGTGTAGAAATTATTATTGGGCCCCGAGCAGCGACCGCGGCGAGGTCCCTATTGTTTTTGTAGAAAACATTATTACTTTTATTATTATTATTATTATTATTATTAGGGCCTGAGCAGCGACCGCTGCGAAGTCCCTATTGTTTTTGTAGAAATTATTATTATTATTATTTTTCCGATTGTTCGATCGCATTTTTGACCCCCGAAACATGCACAAAAACTCACCAAACTTGGCAGTCTCATCGGGCATGGCGAAAAATTTGATATTTTAACGTCTAATATGAACAGGAAGTGAGTTATGAATTTTTGAAAGTCCGACTTTTGCCCTTTTTTGCATGTTTACAGGGGTCATTCTTTTGCACCCTGATCCTAAAGGCTTCATCTGATTGCCTTAAAATTCTGTCTGTAGCATCTGAAGACCTGGGACAAACACTGGGGCTAAAATTTTTTGTTTCCGAAATACTATATGACGGGGGCGGGGCTTCAAAGTTTTCACTTAAGATTTCCTTCGCCGCAATGGACAAAATGCTTAGTAACATTCCTGCACATGCTGCTAAAAATCCAAAACTTCACATGTACATAAAGAGTCTGTACCTGAAGACATCTATATGTTTATATTCAGTTATACACCTTGCGCCAATCAATATCAATTTTTACATTTTGACGTACTGCACGGTGCCCTTTTAACGAATCTGATTGAAAATTGGCTAGAAAAGACTCAAGACATTGATCTTACTCTATCCCTATTTTTGTGACTTTCCTTCGAAGGGCGTGGCTATTACGGTGCCGCAGAGTCTGATTATTCTCCGTGGCAACAAAAGTTCCTGCAAAATGATTCAGATGATCCATCTTCTCGAAATTTTTCACATTTGAGGATATTCAGGCCCTGAAGACGGCTGCCAACTTATTTTTGATCGCAGTGGTAGCGCCACCAACTGGTTAAAACAAATACAAATTATTTTCGTTGATTTTTTTCTCCGGGCAGGTTAACAAAATCTACCTTACATTTGCTCGGATGAGTGTTTAGGCCTTGAGGATGTCACAATACGAAAGTCTTTCGCCTTCTTCAGAGTGTCACATGATGGTGTCTTGTGGCCCGTCTTTATCAGCTGATGTTCCATGAGGGCGTGACTTACCTGTCACAAGAATGAAGGCAAGTCACGCCCCCCGCTGTCCGTTCACTCCGCCAAAATGCTGCTCCAGGTGGTAGAGAGGATGAAGGCTCCCTTGTCTCTGTTCATGGTTTTTATGCCTCGCTTGCAGATCTCAATGGCCTCTCTGATCCAGCGCTGTTGTTTGTTCTCTTCGGTGCGGATGACCCTGCCCTTCTCCCGGTCCATGATGTGGTTTTCCCTTTTGCAGTGGTCAGTGATTGCTGATTTGTAATGTTCATGTTGTGCTTGTTCTTTTACTGCTCTGATTTTTTCATTTTTTTGACAGGTAAGTCACACCCTCATGGAACATCAGCTGATAAAGACGGGTCTCAAGACACCATCATGCGACACTCTGAAGAAGGCAAAAGACTCGCCGAAACATGTCAGGTAAAAAATTAACCTAAAACATAATTGTCTGCTTTTAATGAATCAGTCAAATATCAATAATAAGAAGACAAAATGAACCTAATACAAATAAATGAATGCTTAATAACTCCCCTGCACATGCTCCTAAAAATCCAAACCTTCACCTGTAAATAAAACGTCCCGACCTGAAGACATCTTAATGTTATTATTTTGTTATACACACAGCGCCGCCAAGTGGAATCAAAAATTTGTTTTTATTTTAATTTTCACGTACTGCACGGTGCCCTTTTGACGAATCCGACTGAAAATTAGTCAGAAAAGACTCAAGACAATGATCTTACTCTCTGCCGAATTTTGTGACGTTTTGGCAAAAGGCGTGGCTATTACGGTGCTGAAAAGTCCGATTGTACTCTGTGGCAACAAAAGCTCCGGCAACATGACTCAGATGATCCTATCTTCTCGAAGTTGTACACATTTGAGGATACTTCAGCCCAGAAGACATCTACCAACTTATTTTACATCGTAGTAGTAGCGCCACCAACTGGTAAAAGCTAATACAAGTTATTTTCCTGGATGTTTTTCTCCGTGCAACTCAACAAGGTCGCCCTCATATATGCTCGGATGACTGTTTCGGCCATGAGGATGTCACAATACGAAATTAGTCCTTTTTCGTGAAAAGTTGTGGGAGTGGCATTGCACTGTTCGGCAATAAAACAACGCTGATTATGAGGTTCTAAATATGAACGACAACTCGTGAAACTTTACACACACATCAGGCCGAGCAAATTTATCAATATTTTATACGTTAGTTGTGCAGCTTTTTTGAAATGGCTCGCCATGGCCCTCGAGAAATGTTCAAAAAAGCAGCCCTGATTGAGTGTTTCACCTCGCTTTTTGTAAATTTTATGGAGTACAGTGAACCCTCGGTTATCGCGGTTAATGGGGACCGAGACCACCCGCGAAAACTGAAAATCCGCGAAGTAGCGGCGCACCTTCAAAAATGCTTAAAAAAAATATACAATATATATATATATAGATATATATATATATATATATATATATATATATACGGGGAGAGAGAGAGTGAAATTCATTTTATAACAAAAAAACCAAATTATTATTAAAACGTATTATTTTTTTATTCCCCAGCCATTCTTTTTGTATTTATTTAATTACTCCGACTTTTACCTGCTGGTACGCCGTCCGGTGTGCCCTGTGAAATGAAAGGTGGCATTCTTTATTTATTTATTCATTTATTCATTCATAACTGACAGCCTCGCGCTCCGCTCGTGCCCGGGCGGAAGAGGTGCTCCAATTCGGCTTAACTGTGACACACGCCCGCCCTCCTCCCCCGGAACTTCCATTCTGTTAAACTTAGGGGCCGCTTGGCACCGCCCGTGCCCGGGGAAGGTGCTCCTCTTCGGCTTACTGTGACACGAGCATGCCCTCCTCCTCCGGAGCTTCCATTCAGTTAAACTTAGGGGCCGCTTGGAACCGCCCGTGCCCGGGGAAGGTGCTCCTCTTCGGCTTACTGTGACGCGAGCATGCCCTCCTCCTCCGGAGCTTCCATTCGGTTAAACTTAGGGGCCGCTTGGAACCGCCCGTGCCCGGGGAAGGTGCTCCTCTTCGGCTTACTGTGACGCGAGCATGCCCTCCTCCTCCGGAGCTTCCATTCGGTTAAACTTAGGGGCCGCTTGGCACCGCCCGTGCCCGGGGAAGGTGCTCCTCTACGGCTTAACTGCCACGCACGCCGGCCGGAGCTCTGGTACGGTCCGAACCGCGCGAAACGTCGCCACCGATCGTGTCCGGGAGAACGTGCTCTTCTTCGTCCACTCTCCTCTTCGCCCACGCTCTTCTTCGGCGCACGCCGGCCGTCTAACCGCTCCAGCGCCCCATTTGAGGATATTCAGGCCCTGAAGACGGCTGCCAACTTATTTTTGATCGCAGTGGTAGCGCCACCAACTGGTTAAAACAAATACAAATTATTTTCGCTCGGCGAAACTACAATGCCCCCGAATATTTTTTAGACCCGCGAAGCACTGAACCCGCGAAAGGTGAACCGCGAAGTAGCGAGGGTTCACTGTATGTATAAGACCAAGACCTACAAAAAAGTCTCTTGGAGCAATGAGCTAGGTTTTACAGGAAGTCGGCCATTTTGAATTTACTTAAAAGGGGGCGGGTCACCACAATGGACTTTGTGTAGAAATTATTATTGGGGCCCGAGCAGCGACGGCGGCGAGGTCCCTATTGTTTTTGTAGAAATTATTATTAGGGCCTGAGCAGCGACCGCTACGAGGTCCCCATTGTTTTTGTGGAAATTATTATTATTTTTATTATTATTATTATTAGGGCCCGAGCAGTGACCGCTGCGAGGTCCCTATTGTTTTTCTAGAAATTGTTATTAGGGCCCGAGCTGCGACGGCTGCGAGGTCCCTATTGTTTTTGTAGAAAATATTATTACTTTTATTATTATTAATATTATTATTATTATTATTAGGGCCTGAGCAGCGACTGCTGCGAAGTCCCTATTGTTTTTGTAGAAATTATTATTATTATTATTTTTCCGATTGTTCGATCGCATTTTTGACCCCCGAAACATGCACAAAAACTCACCAAACTTGGCAGTCTCATCGGGCATGGCGAAAAATTTGATATTTTAACGTCTAATATGAACAGGAAGTGAGTTATGAATTTTTGAAAGTCCGACTTTTGCCCTTTTTTGCATGTTTACAGGGGTCATTCTTTTGCACCCTGATCCTAAAGGCTTCATCTGATTGCCTTAAAATTCTGTCTGTAGCATCTGAAGACCTGGGACAAACACTGGGGCTAAAATTTTTTGTTTCCGAAATACTATATGACGGGGGCGGGTCTTCAAAGTTTTCACTTAAGATTTCCTTCGCCGCAATGGACAAAATGCTTAATAACTCTCCTGCACATGCTGCTAAAAATCCAAAACTTCACATGTACATAAAAAGTCTGTACCTGAAGACATCTATATGTTTATATTCAGTTATACACCTTGCGCCAATCAATATCATTTTTTACATTTTGACGTACTGCACGGTGCCCTTTTAACGAATCTGATTGAAAATTGGCTAGAAAAGACTCAAGACATTGATCTTACTCTATCCCTATTTTTGTGACTTTCCTTCGAAGGGCGTGGCTATTACGGTGCCGCAGAGTCTGATTATTCTCAGTGGCAACAAAAGTTCCTGCAAAATGATTCAGATGATCCATCTTCTCGAAATTTTTCACATTTGAGGATATTCAGGCCCTGAAGACGGCTGCCAACTTATTTTTGATCGCAGTGGTAGCGCCACCAACTGGTTAAAACAAATACAAATTATTTTCGTTGATGTTTTTCTCCGGGCAGGTGAACAAAATCTACCTTATATTTGCTCGGATGAGTGTTTAGGCCTTGAGCATGTCACAATACGAAAGTCTTTCGCCTTCTTCAGAGTGTCACATGATGCTGTCTTGTGACCCGTCTTTATCAGCTGATGTTCCATGAGGGCGTGACTTACCTGTCACAAGAATGAAGGCAAGTCACGCCCCCCGCTGTCCGTTCACTCCGCCAAAATGCTGCTCCAGGTGGTAGAGAGGATGAAGGCTCCCTTGTCTCTGTTCATGGTTTTTATGCCTCGCTTGCAGATCTCAATGGCCTCTCTGATCCAGCGCTGTTGTTTGTTCTCTTCGGTGCGGATGACCCTGCCCTTCTCCCGGTCCATGATGTGGTTTTCCCTTTTGCAGTGGTCAGTGATTGCTGATTTGTAATGTTCATGTTGTGCTTGTTCTTTTACTGCTCTGATTTTTTCATTTTTTTGACAGGTAAGTCACACCCTCATGGAACATCAGCTGATAAAGACGGGTCTCAAGACACCATCATGCGACACTCTGAAGAAGGCAAAAGACTCGCCGAAACATGTCAGGTAAAAAATTAACCTAAAACATAATTGTCTGCTTTTAATGAATCAGTCAAATATCAATAATAAGAAGACAAAATGAACCTAATACAAATAAATGAATGCTTAATAACTCCCCTGCACATGCTCCTAAAAATCCAAACCTTCACCTGTAAATAAAACGTCCCGACCTGAAGACATCTTAATGTTATTATTTTGTTATACACACAGCGCCGCCAAGTGGAATCAAAAATTTGTTTTTATTTTAATTTTCACGTACTGCACGGTGCCCTTTTGACGAATCCGACTGAAAATTAGTCAGAAAAGACTCAAGACAATGATCTTACTTTCTGCCGAATTTTGTGACGTTTTGGCAAAAGGCGTGGCTATTACGGTGCTGAAAAGTCCGATTGTACTCTGTGGCAACAAAAGCTCCGGCAACATGACTCAGATGATCCTATCTTCTCGAAGTTGTACACATTTGAGGATACTTCAGCCCAGAAGACATCTACCAACTTATTTTACATCGTAGTAGTAGCGCCACCAACTGGTAAAAGCTAATACAAGTTATTTTCTTGGATGTTTTTCTCCGTGCAACTCAACAAGGTCGCCCTCATATATGCTCGGATGACTGTTTCGGCCATGAGGATGTCACAATACGAAATTAGTCCTTTTTCGTGAAAAGTTGTGGGAGTGGCATTGCACTGTTCGGCAATAAAACAACGCTGATTATGAGGTTCTAAATATGAACGACAACTCGTGAAACTTTACACACACATCAGGCCGAGCAAATTTATCAATATTTTATACGTTAGTTGTGCAGCTTTTTTGAAATGGCTCGCCATGGCCCTCGAGAAATGTTCAAAAAAGCAGCCCTGATTGAGTGTTTCACCTCGCTTTTTGTAAATTTTATGGAGTACAGTGAACCCTCGGTTATCGCGGTTAATGGGGACCGAGACCACCCGCGAAAACTGAAAATCCGCGAAGTAGCGGCGCACCTTCAAAAATGCTTAAAAAAAATATACAATATATATAATAAATATATAAATTTATATATATATATATATATATATATATATATATATATATATATATATATATATATATATATATATATATATATATATATACGGGGAGAGAGAGAGTGAAATTCATGTTATAACAAAAAAACCAAATTATTATTAAAACGTATTATTTTTTTATTCCCCAGCCATTCTTTTTGTATTTATTTAATTACTCCGACTTTTACCTGCTGGTACGCCGTCCGGTGTGCCCTGTGAAATGAAAGGTGGCATTCTTTATTTAATTATTCATTTATTCATTCATAACTGACAGCCTCGCGCTCCGCTCGTGCCCGGGCGGAAGAGGTGCTCCAATTTGGCTTAACTGTGACACACGCCCGCCCTCCTCCCCCGGAGCTTCCATTCGGTTAAACTTAGGGGCCGCTTGGCACCGCCCGTGCCCGGGGAAGGTGCTCCTCTTCGGCTTACTGTGACGCGAGCATGCCCTCCTCCTGCGGAGCTTCCATTCGGTTAAACTTAGGGGCCGCTTGGAACCGCCCGTGCCCGGGGAAGGTGCTCCTCTTCGGCTTACTGTGACGCGAGCATGCCCTCCTCCTCCGGAGCTTCCATTCGGTTAAACTTAGGGGCCGCTTGGCACCGCCCGTGCCCGGGGAAGGTGCTCCTCTACGGCTTAACTGCCACGCACGCCGGCCGGAGCTCTGGTACGGTCCGAACCGCGCGAAACGTCGCCACCGATCGTGTCCGGGGGAACGTGCTCTTCTTCGTCCACTCTCCTCTTCGCCCACGCTCTTCTTCGGCGCACGCCGGCCGTCTAACCGCTCCAGCGCCCCGTCGTGCCGCTCGGCGAAACTACAATGCCCCCGAATATTTTTTAGACCCGCGAAGCACTGAACCCGCGAAAGGTGAACCGCGAAGTAGCGAGGGTTCACTGTATGTATAAGACCAAGACCTACAAAAAAGTCTCTTGGAGCAATGAGCTAGGTTTTACAGGAAGTCGGCCATTTTGAATTTACTTAAAAGGGGGCGGGTCACCACAATGGACTTTGTGTAGAAATTATTATTGGGGCCCGAGCAGCGACCGCGGCGAGGTCCCTATTGTTTTTGTAGAAAATATTATTACTTTTATTATTATTATTATTAGGGCCTGAGCAGCGACCGCTGCGAAGTCCCTATTGTTTTTGTAGAAATTATTATTATTATTATTTTTCCGATTGTTCGATCGCATTTTTGACCCCCGAAACATGCACAAAAACTCACCAAACTTGGCAGTCTCATCGGGCATGGCGAAAAATTTGTTATTTTAACGTCTAATATGAACAGGAAGTGAGTTATGAATTTTTGAAAGTCCGACTTTTGCCCTTTTTTGCATGTTTACAGGGGTCATTCTTTTGCACCCTGATCCTAAAGGCTTCATCTGATTGCCTTAAAATTCTGTCTGTAGCATCTGAAGACCTGGGACAAACACTGGGGCTAAAATTTTTTGTTTCCGAAATACTATATGACGGGGGCGGGGCTTCAAAGTTTTCACTTAAGATTTCCTTCGCCGCAATGGACAAAATGCTTAATAACTCTCCTGCACATGCTGCTAAAAATCCAAAACTTCACATGTACATAAAAAGTCTGTACCTGAAGACATCTATATGTTTATATTCAGTTATACACCTTGCGCCAATCAATATCATTTTTTACATTTTGACTTACTGCACGGTGCCCTTTTAACGAATCTGATTGAAAATTGGCTAGAAAAGACTCAAGACATTGATCTTACTCTATCCCTATTTTTGTGACTTTCCTTCGAAGGGCGTGGCTATTACGGTGCCGCAGAGTCTGATTATTCTCCGTGGCAACAAAAGTTCCTGCAAAATGATTCAGATGATCCATCTTCTCGAAATTTTTCACATTTGAGGATATTCAGGCCCTGAAGACGGCTGCCAACTTATTTTTGATCGCAGTGGTAGCGCCACCAACTGGTTAAAACAAATACAAATTATTTTCGTTGATGTTTTTCTCCGGGCAGGTGAACAAAATCTACCTTATATTTGCTCGGATGAGTGTTTAGGCCTTGAGCATGTCACAATACGAAAGTCTTTCGCCTTCTTCAGAGTGTCACATGATGCTGTCTTGTGACCCGTCTTTATCAGCTGATGTTCCATGAGGGCGTGACTTACCTGTCACAAGAATGAAGGCAAGTCACGCCCCCGCTGTCCGTTCACTCCGCCAAGATGCTGGTCCAGGTGGTAGAGAGGATGAAGGCTCCCTTGTCTCTGTTCATGGTTTTTATGCCTCGCTTGCAGATCTCAATGGCCTCTCTGATCCAGCGCTGTTGTTTGTTCTCTTCTGTGCGGATGACCCTGCCCTTCTCCCGGTCCATGATGTAGTTTTCCCTTTTGCAGTGGTCAGTGATTGCTGATTTGTAATGTTCATGTTGTGCTTGTTCTTTTACTGCTCTGATTTTTTTCATTTTTTTGACAGGTAAGTCACACCCTCATGGAACATCAGCTCAAGACACCATCATGCGACACTCTGAAGAAGGCGAAAGACTCGCCGAAAGATGTCAGGTAAAAAATTTACCTAAAACATAATTGTCTGCTTTTAATGAATCAGTCAAATATCAATAATAAGAAGACAAAATGAACCTAATACAAATAAATGAATGCTTAATAACTCCCCTGCACATGCTCCTAAAAATCCAAACCTTCACCTGTAAATAAAACGTCCCGACCTGAAGACATCGTAATGTTATTATTTTGTTATACACACAGTGCCGCCAAGTGGAATCAAAAATTTGTTTTTATTTTAATTTTCACGTACTGCACGGTGCCCTTTTGACGAATCCGACTGAAAATTAGTCAGAAAAGACTCAAGACAATGATCTTACTCTCTGCCGAATTTTGTGACGTTTTGGCAAAAGGCGTGGCTATTAAGGTGCTGAAAAGTCCGATTGTACTCTGTGGCAACAAAAGCTCCGGCAACATGACTCAGATGATCCTATCTTCTCGAAGTTGTACACATTTGAGGATACTTCAGCCCTGAAGACATCTACCAACTTATTTTACATCGTAGTAGTAGCGCCACCAACTGGTAAAAGCTAATACAAGTTATTTTCTTGGATGTTTTTCTCCGTGCAACTCAACAAGGTCGCCCTCATATATGCTCGGATGACTGTTTCGGCCATGAGGATGTCACAATACGAAATTCGTCCTTTTTCGTGAAAAGTTGTGGGAGTGGCATTGCACTGTTCGGCAATAAAACAAAGCTGATTATGAGGTTCTAAATATGAACGACAACTCGTAAAACTTTACACACACATCAGGCCGAGCAAATTTATCAATATTTTATACGTTAGTTGTGCAGCTTTTTTGAAATGGCTCGCCATGGCCCTCGAGAAATGTTAAAAAAAGCAGCTCTGGTTGAGTGTTTCACCTCGCTTTTTGTAAATTTTATGGAGTACAGTGAACCCTCGGTTATCGCGGTTAATGGGGACCGAGACCACCCGCGAAAACTGAAAATCCGCGAAGTAGCGGCGCACCTTCAAAAATGCTTAAAAAAAATATACAATATATATAATAAATATATATATATATATATATATATATATATATATATATATATATATATATATATATATATATATACGGGGAGAGAGAGAGTGAAATTCATGTTATAACAAAAAAACCAAATTATTATTAAAACGTATTATTTTTTTATTCCCCAGCCATTCTTTTTGTATTTATTTAATTACTCCGACTTTTACCTGCTGGTACGCCGTCCGGTGTGCCCTGTGAAATGAAAGGTGGCATTCTTTATTTATTTATTCATTTATTCATTCATAACTGACAGCCTCGCGCTCCGCTCGTGCCCGGGCAGAAGAGGTGCTCCAATTTGGCTTAACTGTGACACACGCCCGCCCTCCTCCCCCGGAGCTTCCATTCGGTTAAACTTAGGGGCCGCTTGGCACCGCCCGTGCCCGGGGAAGGTGCTCCTCTTCGGCTTACTGTGACGCGAGCATGCCCTCCTCCTCCGGAGCTTCCATTCGGTTAAACTTAGGGGCCGCTTGGAACCGCCCGTGCCCGGGGAAGGTGCTCCTCTACGGCTTAACTGCCACGCACGCTGGCCGGAGCTCTGGTACGGTCCGAACCGCGCGAAACGTCGCCACCGATCGTGTCCGGGGGAACGTGCTCTTCTTCGTCCACTCTCCTCTTCGCCCACGCTCTTCTTCGGCGCACGCCGGCCGTCTAACCGCTCCAGCGCCCCGTTGTGTCGCTCGGCGAAACTACAATGCCCCCGAATATTTTTTAGACCCGCGAAGCACTGAACCCGCGAAAGGTGAACCGCGAAGTAGCGAGGGTTCACTGTATGTATAAGACCAAGACCTACAAAATAGTCTCTTGGAGCAATGAGCTAGGTTTTACAGGAAGTCGGCCATTTTGAATTTACTTAAAAGGGGGCGGGTCACCACAATGGACTTTGTGTAGAAATTATTATTGGGGCCCGAGCAGCGACCGCGGCGAGGTCCCTATTGTTTTTGTAGAAATTGTTATTAGGGCCCGAGCTGCGACGGCTGCGAGGTCCCTATTGTTTTTGTAGAAAATATTATTACTTTTATTATTATTATTATTATTATTATTATTAGGGCCTGAGCAGCGACCACCTTGCACCACCCAGTGGTGACAAAAATTATAATTTTTTACATTTTGACGTACTGCACGGTGCCCTTTTAACGAATCTGATTGAAAATTGGCCAAAAATGACTTTAGACATTGATCTTGTTGAATCCTTTTGGGCAATTTATCGATACTCATAGTGGTGTCTTTGAAAAAGGTACCGATGACGCGCTGGTCCAATGATCAGCATCTCGGTTTTATCTGAGTTAAGACGCAAAAAATTGAAAGACATTCATAGTTTAATTTCGGCAAGGCATGCCTCTAATTTATAGCAATCACACGGATTCGTTATATCCAACGGCATGTATAATTGCGTATCATCAGCATAGTGTCCCCCAAAATGGGTCTGATATCACGATAGCTCGAGGGTATTTTGAAATGATTATTTTAAAATCAGTGTTGATGACAATGAAATGTGCATATTTCAGGTGTTTTTTTTTTTATTGTGAAATTACACCAGATTTTGATGGGACCACTTTTGATGAACAGCTGGGGTCGTCGAGTGTCCAACAAAACTAGTCTGGTATTACGACAGCTCCAGCTCTTTTATTTTAAAATGCCTCCTTACATTTTGATGGGACTACTTTTGGTGGAAAGCTGTGTTGTCTAGTGTCCTCCAAACCTGGTTTGGTATTACCATAGCTAGAGGATATTTTTTAATGAAATTTTAAAGTCAGGAGGCATGATGACAGTGAAATGTGCAGATTTCAGGCAACTTTTAGTTTGAAATTACAAATTAGATTTCAATGGGACCACTTTTTATGGACAGCTGGGGTAGTCTCGTGTCCCACAAAACTGGTCTGGTATCACGAAAGCTCGAGCTATGTTTTTTTTTAACTCAGTGGTGATGACCGTGAAATAAGCGAATTTCAGGCTACTTTTATTTTGAAGTGCCACATCACATTTTGATGTGACCACTTTTGGTGGACAGCCGGTGTGGTCTAGTATCCCCAGTCCTGGTTTGGTATCACGATAGTTTGAGGATATTTTTTAAAGATTTTTCTTTTAAATCAGTGTTGATCACAGTGCATATTTCAGGTGATTTTTTTATTTTGAAATGCCACATCAAATTTTGAAGTGACCACTTTTTGTGGACAACTGGGGTGGTCTGGTGTCCCGCAGAACTCGTCTGGTATCACGATAGCTTGAGGATTTTGTAATGATTTTAATTTTTTTAATCATTGGTGACGACAGACAAATAAGCAAATTTTCACGCTTTTATTTTTAAATATCCAATCAGATTTTGATGGGACCACATTTGTTTTTCCGGTTCCGTCGCCACGCGAGTGGCTACCTGCTAGAGCAGCACGGCTCACTATTTGAGCCTTTTTCGCGTGTTTTTCCCTTTACCCAGTTTTATTTATTTTACCTCATCGCAGCAATGGACATCCAAATTGCGGTGGTTTTATTGCTGCTGAGGGCTGTTTTTTGCGTGATCGTGTCCGGAGATGTCACTGGGAGCTACGGATCAATCGTTTACACAAGAGATCAGCTGTTAGCACTTCGTGCTAACCCCGTGCCGACTCCCGGAGCGAGACCCGATATCCCCCACGAGTTGAGGAGGAAGAGACGGGGGATGTCGCGCGGGGGCGAAACGCCAGGCAAAGAGGAGGCGTGACCACCCCGTCCTCCCGTCCGTTTTTATGGGAAATGTTAGATACCTTCCCAAGAAAATGGACGAGCTAACAGCGCTAACGCGGCACGAGAGGAACTTCCAATGAGCTAGCTTGCTGATGTTCACGGATTCATGGCTAACAGAGCTAACGCCGGACACCGTTGTGGAATTTGACGGCTTCCAAATACTACTTGCGGACAGGACACTGGAAAGCGGTAAGAGGAAAGAGGAGGGCTGGCTGTGTTTGTTAATGATAGATAGTGTAACCCTAGGCACATCACAGCTAAGGAGCAACTTTCCAGTCGGGACAATGAGCTGCTAGCTGTTAGCATGCGTCCATACTTGACAAGCATCGCGAGTTAACAAGGACGCGCACGTAACAGGTGCGTGAGTAAACTGCTTAAAACTTTGATCGTCATTCGGCTGACCTACAAATTGAGACGCTACAGTCAGTTTGACGTTTTTGTTTGCTTCATTGTGGATTGACATGGAGGAACAAGACAGTGGAAAGCGGACATTAAAAATGACGGAGAAAAGCTGTAGAAGATCACAAGCCTAAACGGATGCAGGCACGCAGCTGCAAATTTGCTCAATTGACCTCCATGCAACGTCAAATTGAACAATTGATGGAGGATGATGCAAATGTTGACGCTGTAAAAAACTGAGGTTCGTGTTTGCTTTAGCGGCATGGAGCAAGAATTTGTGGACCTCAATTCCGGTCTGCAAAATTTAAAGACTGAAGAGGATTTTGCCGATGACCAAAATAACTGGTTTGATCCAAAAAATGTAATTAATGGAAATGTGAGCAATGGAAGAAGGACGTTTTGAAACGTGCAGAGGAAGGATGCAATAAACAAATATCACCTGCTGATAGTAGATCTGCATCAACTAACTACACCCATAGAAGTAGAAGTAAAGAATCTAACAGACAGAAGCTCACTTCTGTCAACGTCTTCAATTAAATTAAAGGCTCAAATGGAACGAGCATGTTTAAAGGCAAAGGCTGCTGATTTACAACAAAGGTTGGCACTTGAGCAAGAAGAAGCTGCAATTAAAGCAAAGAAGGAAATGCATGCAATGCAAACGGCACTCCCTGAGTCTGATGCTAAATTGGATGTCTTGAGAAGATATGAAAATACCCAGGAGGATGGTATCCACATTCCTGATGAGTGTGTTACAATTTAAACAAGGAAAAACATTCAATTACCATCACAGCCTATCAGAGCAACAAGCAGTGTTGACCTGAAATGCTCCCACTTCGACTATTCCAATGGCTAGATTTCCACATCAGACAGAAAGTAGAGAACAACAGGGACATGTGCTTGATGGCCTTTGCCACGCAATCTCACAGCAAGCCAGTGTCGCAGAATACTTAGCAAAGAGTCAAAAAGCATCGCTTCTTCCCGAACTTTCCATTCCTACGTTTTACAGGCGACCCTCTGCATTATAAAACCTGTATAGGTGCCATTGAACATGGGATTGAAGGCCGTACAAGTGATAACCGTGATCATCTTCAATTTTAGCTGCAGTATACTAGTGAACAACCACATGAGTTGGTGAAGAGCTGCATCCATATGGAACCTCTGACAGGATATACCAAAGCAAAACAAATCTTGAAGGAGTTTTATGGTGATGACTTCATGATAGCAGAAGCATATTTAAAGGAAGCCATGGATTGGCCAACAATCAAGTCTGAAGATGGTGTTGCACTTCAGTCTTTCACATTATTCCTTATGGGCTGTTCGAACATAATGGCAGATGTTAATTACATGGAGGACTTGGACAACATGGCTAATATAAAGGCATTGGCAAACAAACTTCCATACAGACTTATAGAATCTTGGAGAAAATTTGCCTGCAATCTCCAAGAAAGAACAAATAGAAGAGTGAAGTTTAAGGATTTTGTTGACAAGCACGAAAGATTTCTATAAAACAGAAAACAAAATCACAACACACAGAAACAACAAAATCAAAGAAAGTCTTCACAACAGTCATTGTGCCCGCCAAGATGGAAAACAACAAAACCACCACGCCAAAGGCAGAACCTGTTTCAGTGGATGCTATTGCCAAACCATGTGCTAATTGTAATGGAGAGCAACACAGTCTCACAATTGGTAAGGAATTTAGGAGAAAGCATCACAAGGATAAGATTGACTTCTTGAGGAGCAAGGGTCTGTGTTTTGCATGTTTGATGCACGGTCGCATTAGCAGTTGCTGGAAACAAAAGCTTCAATGTCAAGAATGCTCTAGACTGCATCCTACAGCACTACACATTGTCCATAAACTTCTGCAAAGAAACAGCCTAAGACGATTGTGAATAGCAGTACCTATTAAGCGCCCTCGTACAAACAACAGAAACCTGGGGTGTCACTGGGGCCTGTAAATAGGACTGCATCCTTTCAATAATTCCGGTATGGGTCAAGGCACAAAAAGGAACCAAGACAGTGGCGACTTACTGTCCGGTTTAAAAATGCCCTGACGCCTTTTTTAGACTGAAATAACTTACTAAAGTTTTCGTTTTGTGCCATTCAGAATGGGAGAGGGAGCCAGGAGGTGAAACAGCCGTCTTGCCAGTTCAATCCCGCACACCCTCTGACTCTCACCCTCCGTTCTGCCTTTTTATTGAAACTAACTCATCAATAACTAATCACCAGAAGACAGAAAAGCATCAACAACTAATCACCAAGAGACAGAAAACATCAATAACTCACGGTATAAAGGTCAGTTTAACTAAAGCATCAATAACTAATCACCAGGGACTCCAGCAGGCAGAAAATCATAACCCAAGGTCAGTTTAACTAAACACATCTTCAGGATACGGTGTCTGTGTGTGTGTGTGTTAAAATAACAAGTAAGTGTCTCTGTGTGTGTTCAACATTAATGAGTGTATAAAAACATGATTATGAATACACAAACTGATTACCTATCCTCAGCCCATCTTACATTTCCCCCCTGTTGTGGATTTAAAAATCATGTCCTTACGGCTTTAAGACAGATCATCATAATGAAATCATACAACAGTGTGATCATCAGTGGAGGAGCGAAAACCTCACATTAGGGAAAAATTCCCCTCCTCCCTTCCGGCGTAGAATGAGATCCTCATAATTTGATGACCATCAGGGAATAAAACTTGTCCCTGGGGTGACTTGGTGGAGGCCCTTGCCTCGTTGTAGGAGAGATAAGATAAGATAAGATAAGATAAGATGTCCTTTATTAGTCCCACAATGGGGAAATTTGAGGTGTTACAGCAGCAAAGATATAGATCACACAGAGTCGGCGGCGTAATGTAGCCGTTAATGTATAACATTAGCAGCAGACATTCAGAAAAAGCATGCAAATATACACAGTATAAACGTATCTAAGTGTAAGGAAACACTCCTAATGTTTGTCCATTATACGGAGGGGGAAACGCTGTAATGATAAAAACTACTGAATGATTGAAAATACTGCAATCATAAAAATATTCCAATGATAAAAGTACTGTAATGGTAAGAGTACTGAAATGATAGAAAAGTACTGCATGATAGAAAATACTGCAATGGTAAAAGTACTGTAATAGTAAAAGTACTGCAACGATAGAAAAATACTGCAATGATGAAAGTACTGCAATGGTAAAAGTACTGCAATGGTAAAAGTACTGTAATAGTAAAAGTACCGCAATGATAGAAAAATACTGCAATGATAAAAGTACTGCAATGATAAAAGTACTGTAATAGTGAACATCCTGCAGTGGTAGAAATACTACAGTGATAGAAGTATTGTAATAAGAATACTGTAATGGTAAACAAAATACATCATTGGTCAATATTTAAGTACACCCTTGGCTGAAAGTACAGTAGTAGTTAATATTGCATCCTAGGACTGCACAATTGCACTAATGCCCTCCCGTTTGTAGGCCTGACCCAATGTTCTTGTTAAAAAGTCTGACAGCAGTTGGCAGGAAGGAGCGGCGAAATCTCTCTTTGGTACAGCGAGGGTGTAAAAGTCTGTCACTGAAGGAGCTGTAAAGTGTTCTCAGAGTGTCATTGAATGGGTGGGCTGGTTTGTCCAGCATTGATGACAGTTTTGCCGTCATCCTTCTGCCCCCCACTGAGTCCACAGAGTCCAGGGAGCAGCCCAGGACAGAGCTGGCCCTCCTCACCAGTTTGTCCAGTCTCTTTTTGTCTCGGCCCGAGATGCCTCCTGCCCAGGAGACCACTCCATAGAAGATGACTGATGAAACCACCGAGTCATAGAAGTTC
Organism: Idiotropiscis lumnitzeri; assembly: GCF_059441095.1. Classification (NCBI taxonomy): domain Eukaryota; kingdom Metazoa; phylum Chordata; class Actinopteri; order Syngnathiformes; family Syngnathidae; genus Idiotropiscis; species Idiotropiscis lumnitzeri. The sequence goes on from NW_028283570.1 coordinate 1,801,266, forward strand.
CTGAGGAGTGTTCCCCGAACGCCAAAGGACCTCAGCCGCCTGAGTAGGAAGAGTCTGCTCTGACCCTTCCTATAGAGAGCGTCTGTGTTGTCGCTCCAGTCCAGTTTATTGTTCAGATGAACACCCAGGTACTTGTAAGTTGAGACCCTCTCAACGTCTGTTCCCTGGATATTCACTGGTGCAGGTGGAGAGTGCCGACGCTTGCGGAAATCCACCACCAGCTCTTTGGATTTCCCAGCGTTGATTTGGAGGCGGTTCTGCTGACACCAGTCCACGAACCCCTGCGTAACCCCTCTGTACTCCCGATCGTCATCGTCAGTGATGAGGCCGACAATCGCAGAGTCATCAGAGAACTTCTGCAGGTGACAGGTTGTGGAATTGTATTTGTAGTCCGAGGTGTAGAGGGTGAACAGGAAGGGAGCCAGCACAGTTCCCTGCGGCGCTCCCGTGCTGCAGAGGAGCACGTCAGACACACAGTCCTGTGTTCTCACGTACTGTGGCCGGTTTGTGAGGTAGTTGTGAATCCATGTGATGAGGTGGTGGGCCACTCCCGCCTGCTCCAGCTTGTCTCCCAATAAGGCGGGCTGGATGGTGTTGAAAGCACTTGAGAAATCAAAGAACATGATCCTCACCGTGCCCCCCGCCTTCTCCAGGTGGAAGAGTGAAGTGTGGAGCAGGTAGATGATGGCATCATCCACATTGATGCCAGGCTGGTATGCAAATTGGAGTGGGTCCATTGAGGAGCTGACCAGGGGGCGCAGATGGACGAGGACCAGTCTCTCCAGGGTCTTCATCAGATGAGACGTCAGCGCCACTGGTCTGAAGTTGTTGAGCTCCTTCGGATGGGGTGTCTTTGGAACCGGAACCAGGCAGGATGTTTTCCACAGCTGGGGGACTCTGCCCAGCTTCAAGCTCAGGTTGAACATGTGCTGGACGATTCCACACAGCTGGTCTGCGCAGGATTTGAGGAGCTGGGAGCTGGTCCCATCTGGGCCTGCCGCCTTCCTCGCCTTCATCTTCCTCAGCTGGTTCTTCACCTGAGATGTTGTGAGGAACAAGGCTGAGCAGGAGGAAGTGGTGGTTGTCTGATGAGGCTGGGAACTGGAGCCTGTGGAGAGAGAGAGGGGCGAGAGAGGGGGAGAGAGGGTCTTGTTCGCAGTGGCAGGAGGGGTGGGTGGGGGCTGCATCAGGGAAGCCTGAGCGGGGTCAGACATTTGATCAAACCTATTGAAAAATAGGTTCAACTCATTTGCCCACTGAAGCCCCCCCCCCCTTCTGGGTCTTACCTGCTTGTCCGTGGCCTGAGATGGTCTTCAGGCCCCTCCAGACATCCCTGGCATTGTTCCGCTGCAGTTGTTCTTCCATCCGCATCCTGTAGGACAGCCGTCCTTACCTCCCGGATCTTCGTGTATGGTGTGTGTGTGTGTGCACGTGTGAGGACAGGGGCAAGAAGTCCATGTGTTTTTACGTTTCAGTGTCCAGTTTGAGTTCGTCATTCTCAACATTAATCAGGTTGTAATGGTACATTTGGGCAACAAACCTACGATTAACCATCGTCTTTGTCATAAAAATAATGCAACATGAACAGACTACACATAACAAAATGAAAACTATAATTATCCCTATATATTGTTTTTTAAATTCTTCATAGTGGTCATAACATCAATAATTGTTTCATTTTTATTAAAAATTTAAATGCAGTAATGTACTCCAATCAAGGCTGATATTCCTTTATGTACGTCATTAATTTCCAAACAATATCTAATCTTTTTGTTCTGTGGCTTCAACATATTTATCATCTCATCAATATTAGCACCACAGAGTACTGAGTTTCGAGATCCTCACAATAGTCGTTCTCAAAATGATATTTTATTTTTATCAATTTAGCTTTGTTAAGGTAAGATATTTTATTGACAATCTAACATTAATATGCAAAGAACATGTACATTAGTACGAAATGTAAAAGAAAATTGTGGTGGGGGGGTGCGAATTGTTTTCTTCTTGGTAGGGGGGGCATGACAGGAAATAATTGAGAACCACTGGTCTAGTCACACACCAGCTCGGGTTCATTCCCTACCAGAGAAATGACATTCCATGTCCCCAGAGCTAGGCGCTTTATGTTGCCGGGGATTGGACTGCCTTTGACTGCCTCCTAGCTCAAAGGAAACCCAAATTCTTTGGTCCCGCCCACTGGTAGTGAGCCGAAGCCCTTGTATTAAATAATAAATAAATACATAAAATAAAAAAATTAATAAATTTAAAAAACGGACCGATCCACTGCTTGGGTTAGTTTGACCCACCTTGAGATCCGTTCCCACTCAGTGACAGTGTCTACAAGCCACTGCCACCAGGCCAGTGAACCCAACGTCCAGGCAGTGACAAAAAACGTGATCAAATTACATTGCTCATCATAAGGTGTTTGTGAGACGCTCTTTGTATGTTTCCTCAATTAAGACCTGTTTTCCATTGGTGTATTTGAAAAAAGTGGTGAACCTGTTAAATTCACTACAAAACGTTAAGAAGATGAAAGTAATGTTTGAAGGAATATTATTTTTCTATCGACGTGCCGGCGGGCGGGCACAGATAGAGAGTGATAAAGCAGCACCACCCGCGCGGGGCGTGCTGACGAAAAGGCAAGCGCTCCTCCTCTCATCGCGTCCTTATTAAGACAGAAAAAAGACGCTGTTGAATTTGACCTATTCGCAGTTCGAGCAGGTGCTTAACGCTGGAGAATATCACCACTTCGAAGTTCGAACTGCTGTTGAAACGGAGAGGTAAGTGTTTTTCGTTGGGTTTTTTTCAAAACATGCGTCGAGTGCATTTGTTCATAGTTAGAGATAGTTGTGTGGAAAACACTATACAAAGTAGCACCATGGATGTGGGCCTACAACACTGGCCTAGCAAACATGTGCTCCTACATCGACATAATTGACGAGCTCCAGTTAAGCATTGAATAATTATAAAACGTCATGGTGCTTTTACTCATTTAAAGAACTAAACCGACGCGTATTGTCATCCGGTGGTCAGGTTTGCATTGAATGTGAGCACGAGGGACGCTAGCTTGTTGCGTTAGCTTTGCGGAGCTAACAGCTTGCACTTTTGTTATAGAACCACAGAATGCAAGTACCATGATAATTTCTGTCATTAATTTTTGTGTAAGACACGATGTTCACTGGTTAATTACATGATTCTTAAAGCAAAGGTTACTGTGAATGCAATTTTGGTAAGATTTTTGTAGTCACACTGCATAAATCTGTCTGTGTCTGTTGTTTAAACTTCAATATAAACTATTATGGTTGAAATCGTTAATTGGGATGGAGGAATTGATATTTTTTTAATTTATAATTTATTTTTCTTACACTGATATTGTTAAAACTCCATTTAGCCCATAGTATTAATAATTCTCAACACAATACTGTCTTTTTTCTTTATAGAATAAACAATGCCTTCCCTGAGATGCAGGAAGTCCCCAAAGCAGGATACTATTGAACATGCAGTCAAGGGTCTGGACAAGACTGCAGAGTTAGAAGCGAAGTATATAAACTAATTTAAAGGTATGATGTTAACGCTTTTGCTAAGATATATTATTGTTTTCTGATAACCAAGCTGACATCGTTTTTTAAGTGGTTATTTTACATTAAGAGTGTCTTGACCTTTTCTTTTGCCACTTTTGTCAGTTTCAAGTTATTTCAGTGAGTGTGAAACCTGATGGTAGGAGTTCTATCTAAATTAAGGCTGTACTTGATGACGCCCTCCGGCATTTTTATACCACAATAGACCGGTGAACAAGTCCGATATTGATAGTCTAGTGTAAAGCACGTAATACGTCACAGAGATCACGTGACGCGATCCAATATGACTGTGTACAGTGTATGTCATTGTTTTGAAACTAAATAATCTTAAAGTTTTTTTTTTACGTAACCAGGTGCAATTGACATTTGTACTTTCAGTCCTAATACATACTGGCTAATGCAATGCTGGAAAATGAATTTTGGCTGGTCTGTTCCTTTAAAATCATAAAGAAGGGCTCTGCTCTATCCCTCACAAGAAGCAATGTTTCAAACCACCCTACATTAGTATAGTGGCCCAAATGAATATGATGACTCCTTATTTGTGTGCTTAAAAATATGACGAAGCTAACTTGATTTCCCTGTTAACTAGGTCGAGGAGTATTTACCAAGGCCCCTTTCAGGAAAGACGACTTTATTCTTTATTATGGAGTACAGAGGAAAATTGATAGATTCTGATGAATCTCAACGCAGGAAGATGGATGGAAGAGGCACTGTCTTTTTGTTTGACTTCCGCCGGCAAGAAAAAACTTGGAGGTGAGGCAAAGATTGAGATGTTATCTTATTTTTGTTTTTATTTAAAAAAAATAAACACATACTCATCCCATAAGTGTTAGGGGAAAAATCATTCTCTAAGCAAAAATGTATAATTACTTTTATTCATGCGTTGAATCTGTACAAATGAAAATATAGATCATGAAGTCTCAAAGACAAGCTGTTAATAGGGTCTGATTCCAATAGAAATTTCTTGTATGATTTGATTTAGATTTAAAAATTGTGGATTTCCTATTTTTATGTTTTGTGTACACAAGATTGTCTCAAAGATTAATTTCTGACATTGATTGAATAATTGTTTTTTTTTTTTTTAATCTATTTTAAGTGTTGATGCAGCTCAAGAAGATGGCAGTCTGGGAAGACTGGTTAATGATGACCACATGCACCCCAACTGTAAAATGAAGAAGATGACAACAGAGGACAGACCACACCTCTGTCTGTTTGCGCTCCGAGACATTGATGTTGGCGAAGAAATAACTTAAGACTATGGACCAGCTGGCCTTGGAGAACACAGGTTTGTAAGATGCATCTTTAAGTACAATAACAGAGCCCACTTGTGGTGTTCTGGTGATGTAGTTTCCAATTAGTTTGGCAATCTAATAAATGTATGTGAAGTTTCTATGGAAGTTGAACATGATGACTGACTGGGGGAGTTCTCCATTGTCCACTATCTGTAATTCAAATTTGTGGGTCTGAGTCAAAGTTTGGCTCTGCAGGAACAACGAACTGGTCAGGGAGTGACAGTATTACAAAGTTCTGCGTTACTCCTTTCTGGGCGGTGGCCCTGTTAGGCCATCATATGCCATATTGCAAATATCCCCATTGTGGGACTAATTAAGGACATCTTTATGTTGTGGTTTCCCTACCAGAACCAGCACCAACCCTGTATATTCATGATATAAAACACTGTTTCAATTTGATATTTAGCCTTTCTATACTGTAAAAATAGAAGACCCCAGGCTTTCCTGCGCGCCCTTGCCCAATTGGTGGTGTTCAGGAGACAACCTGGGACTGAAATATCAGTCACAACCAGTGTTGTTTTCATCACTGATGACTATGACGAAAATACTTCGTTAACGCCCCTTTTTTAATGACGATGACAAGCTATACGAGGTTCTTTTATGACGAAAACATGACGTGATGTACATGAATTTTTTTCGTTGACTAGACAAAATTGTTAGCATGTGGTTCATAAATTATTTTATGTTGCTTTTAGTGAAATAAAGCCACAACAGTTGCCCAACAAAATGTTTTGCTTCTCTGCTTATTTTGGAGCAGTGAGTATTGATTCCACTGTTGCCACTTTTTTCTGTTTGTAATGAAGAATCCTTAGTAGTCCATCCAAAAGTCTTTGTTATTGGGTGGAAACCTTGAATGCCTTGTTTTAACTCAAATGGACTTAAACCCATCCATCCATCCATCCATCCGTTATCTGTACCGCTTCTCCTCACTAGGGTCGCGGGGGGTGTTGGAGCCTATCCCAGCTGTCTTCGGCAGTAGGCGAGGTACACCCTGAATTGGTGTCCAGCCAATCGCAGGACATGCATAGACGAACAACCATCCACGCTCACACTCATGCCTCGGGGCAATTAGAGTGTCCAAGCAACTTGCCATGCATGTTTTAAGAATATGGGAGGAAACCGGATTACCCAGAGGAAACCCACGCAGGAAGGCCGGAGCCAGAATCGTACCTACGACCTCAATATTGTGAGGCCATCATGCTAACCAGTTGGGCCACCGTGCCGCTTGGACTAAAACCTATGTGAATAAATTGACGAAAACTAGGGTAAAACTTTTTTTGCGTTTCCGTCGATTAAAACTGGACTAAAACCCTTTTTTTAGTTTTCGTTGACTAAAACTGGACTAAAACTATAACGAATTGGGATGACTAA